>NC_036842.1:27849098-27856732 GCF_002910315.2 Salvelinus sp. IW2-2015
GCGGAATTTTGTGGGGATTTTTGTAATGTGTGTGTGTGTGTTTGTGTTTGTTTGTTTGTTTGTGTGTATTAGCCTCACTCGCTTTGATGAGTGCCCTACACCCCAGGTCATGCATGGTCTCGATTCTCTATAAAAACCAGTGTGAGTATGTCTGTTTGTGTGTGTGTATAGGCCTGGGAGTTTTTGAGTGAGTGTGTGTTGTGTAAAACACGGTTACTCTCATATCGTTCGCGGTGACTTGCACAGCCCCGAGGGCCGAAATGCAACTTCAGTTAAAGAGAAAGAGAGGGAGAGAGAGAGAGCGAAAGAAAGAAAGAGTTTTCCCATGATCGAACACGAGCTGCTTTCCTCCCGCTGTAACGGAAAGGCTGGCGGACAAGCTGTAGGCTCTGGGAGGGAATTAGAACTCTCCGCTATATCTAATACCGGGTAACTGTCTCCCCGGGTTGAAGGGTGTACCACCATCACATACACACCCCCGGTTTAATTGATTTAAGGACATCTGTATTAAACAGCCATCAGCTGCCTCCACGAGTTCGGAAGAACCACCTAGTTAGAAATAGCATACTGCTTGCTGTCTGACGTCCTCTCTGCCCCTCTCTCTCCATCTCTCTTTTTCTTTCTCTTTCTAGCTCACACACGCGCGCGCACCTTCCTCTATCACACACTAACACTGGAAAGTTTGATTGCGCTGGCTCGTGGTCAAGAAGACAGCGTTTTTAACGGAATCAGCCAGTCGATGTCAGAGAGACCACCCCTCTCCTGGCCCGGAACAGGGCACTCTCGAACCGTTTAACGGATACCGGGACAGCCAGCGAGCAGGTTCTTGGCTCCGCGGCGGGTCCTGTTTCGCATGGACAGCTGTTATTAGCGGGGAACTTTTTTTCCAACTCTTGATCCTTCCAGACAGGGTGTTAACGTTATCAGTCCATTTCACATGAAAACACTCCGTCAGAGTGTGTGTGTGAGTGCGTCTGTGCGTGCCTGTGTAACCTACTATATGTGTGTGTGGTTTCAAATGAAGACCTGAGTTCGTGTGTGTGTTTCTGGGTTCGTCTGGCGCGGCTCTGTTTTTGGGATTATTAACCGGCGAGGAGCAGTGTTGGAGATGTGTCTGTGTTTTACCGATTTACCTATTTATTTAGCCGTTAACGGCTGAACCGGACAGCTCGCATTCGACTCGTGACTTCAGGATTACTGCTCTGGAACCCTGCCTGATTCTCTTGACTGAACCTTTCTCAGTCTGTGCTGGTTTCGCTGGGTGGTATACACACACACACGCACACCCAACACACACCACACACACACACACATCACAACACCACACCACACACACACACACACACACCACACACCCACACACACACACACACACACACACACACACACACACACACAGGTAAGAGGGCATCCACTCCACGACCAAAAATTCAGTTAAGGATATAACTATAAGCAGTCATGCATCCACCTGGTGCCTTGCTGCTGCTGGTTAAGGTTTTAAGAACGTATAACCTAATCATTTACAATTATATGACCTCACGTAGAACTCACGTAGAAGCATCTGAAAGTGATTTAAGGTTTTGCGTAGCACGATAGTTCTTTGGAGTGTGATGACGTACAAGCTCTCCCTTCTGGTAGGATCTGACGGTCAAAGGGACAGAGCATGGGGCATGTTCCCTCCGCCTCAGCTGCTTGCTCAAGTGTGTGCGTGTGTGGGTGTATGTGTGCTCCTGCGTGTATGAATCTGGTTGCCGCTGTGCCTGAGGACTCGGCTCGCGCGGCAGAGCTGTCCTTGGTGCTGAAATCTTTTCACGGTAGTGGCGCGAGACTATGGTCTGTCACTTTTCAGCCCTCAGCGTGCTGCATGTTTGTCTGTCCAGTCGGCGCACCATGTGATCCTATGAGTGTTTTATAGATTAATCTAGAACACATTACTAACAAATCCAGAAGTTTATGATGTTTTCCTATATTTACATGATAGGCATTTTCACCCTTTGTTGGTCATAGCTTTATGTTTTGAGGTGATTTAAAATAGGGTAAGAGAGAAGAGGAGAGAGGGAGAGGAGGAAGAGTGAGAGGAGAGAGAGACTGGAAGAGATGAAAGAGAGAGGGAGAGAGAGAGAAGGGGGAGGAGAGAAGAGGAGGAGAGGATAGTGCTAGGAGAGAGTGAGGGGAGTGGAAAGGACGGGATGGGGAGGACAGGAGGGGATGGATAGAAGAGGAGAAAGTAGGGTAGAGGAGAGAAGGATGGAGGAGATGAGGATGGACAAGAGGAGATAAAGGGAGAGGAGAGGGGGATGGAGGAGATGAGGATGGACAAGAGGAGATAAAGGAAGAGGAGAGGAGGATGGAGGAGATGAGGATGGACAAGAGGAGATAAAGGGAGAGGAGGATGGAGGAGATGAGGATGGACAAGAGGAGATAAAGGGAGAGGAGAGGAGGATGGAGGAGATGAGGATGGACAAGAGGAGATAAAGGGAGAGGAGAGGAGGATGGAGGAGAGGTTACTGCCCCAGACAGTATTTGACACAGTGGTGATTTTAGTGATGATGACATAAACACAGAACTCCCCTGTAAACAGCCTGCAGCCAGCTCTGTACTCAACAAGATATCACTGTGTTTGATGTCCTTGGATAAACGTCTATTTTTGACTAGCAAACTGACTTAATCTCCCGACATCATGTATTTATGCACAAGGCTGACTGCGTCTCCCGACCTCCTGGGGACCTGCAAAAACGTCAAATTTCTACTTGAATCTGGAATGATCTCTCTGCTATACTGCTACCACACACGCACACGCACACGCACACGCACACGCACACGCACACGCACACACACACACACACACACACATAAACAGACACACACATATTTGGCTGTTCTTTTCTAGCTTTGACCTTGAGGGAAAATGTTATATTGTTTTACACCAGCATGAACAAACAGAGTAATTAGAAAAAACATTGTTCTAATGTAGCTAGAAAATATTTTTCAAGTAGATTATATTTAATGTAGTATATAGATTATATTTAATAATCTCCCAGATGGAGTGTGCTGTGTGGGAGTTTAACGTATATCAATATTACCTTATTTCCCCCAGATGGTGTGTACTGTGTCTCTGTGTGTGTGTGGGTGTAGGATGTGGTGGTTAAAGTTAATCGTTAAATATGAATATAATGATGACATTTCGCCGCCAGACGCTGTGTGCGTGGGTTGTTAGGGTCAGGGTTAACTATTGTTAACATTATGACTAATCTTTATTCCTCTTCTCTCTCCGCTGCAGGGTGTGTGTGTGTGGTGTGTGTGTGGGGGCATGGATGGAGGGAGCCGCTGGACTGTGTGCGGGCGTTAGAGCTGTGTAACGGGGACAGCCAGTGCAGCTCCAGCTACAGGATCATGCGCCAGTGCCTGTCAGGCGGGGCGCGGGATCGCCAGACCATGCTGGCTGGTAGAGAGTGCCAGGGGGCCATAGAGGTCCTACAGGACTCGTCGCTCTACGATTGTCGCTGTAAGAGAGCCATGAAGAAGGAATTACAGTGTCTGCAGAACTACTGGAGTATACACCAGGGCCTGACAGAGAGCGGTGAGTTACCTGGGCTACATGGCACAGTAGCACACACTAGGGCATACCTACGCAGGCAGTTTCATGTGTGTACTTTACTTTACTGACTTTATTGTCCCCATGAGGACATTTTAAAGTGGCATTTTAAATACAAAACAAATTGACAATACAACCTTCATAACAATTTCCTACCAGTACCTGCGTGTCAGTGGAATGGAATATTGTTCAATGATCTTACTGTTGAGGATAATCCAAAACATATTTTTTGGTGTTGGTTTTCATTCTTCACATTCCTCATGAATTATAATATAGTATTACTGATACATCCTGTTAGTTGGGTTGATGTGATTGGATATGACCTCCAGTGCCTCTGCTGGCTCATAATTCAATGCTCCTTTTCTGTTTGTGTCCTCACTGCGGCTCTGTGGCACTTTGGCTCACACACACACACACACGCACACACGACAAACACATACACATCACACACTCTGCACACAACCACGCACACCACACACACACACACAATACACATCACACACAGCACACACACACCACACTACAACCACACCACACCCCACTCTCTGGGCTGAGAAATGCCTAGTTTAGTTTTTTGGCAGCATAGGCCTCAATTAAGGAGTTCTCCTTGTTTCCCCCTTCCGCTTTTGGATTGTCTGCTGCCAACAAGTGCTGCAACACTTACAAAACACACAACACCACACACACAGCATGCCAGAGAGCGATACACAACACACAACACACAGCACACAACACACACACACACAACAACCCACACAGCACACACATCTCACAACACACATCACCTCAGCATGAGTGGGGACACAGCAGAGCTAAGGGCACAGAGAGAGAGAGAGAGAGAGAATAGAGAGAGAGAGAGAGAGAAGAGAGAGAGAGAGAGAGAGAGAGAGAAGAGAGAGAGAGAGAAGAGAGAGAGAGAGAGAGAAGGACGAGAGAGAGAGAGAAGGAGTAGAGAGAGAGGATAGAGAGAGAGCGAGATAGGGGGAAGGTAGAGGAGAGAGAGATGAGGAGAGAGAGAGCTGAGAGAGAGAGGAGAGAGAGAGATGAGGATGAGGAGGGAGAGAGAGAGAGAAGAAGAAGAGAGGGAGATTCTAGTTGTGGTGTGGACTGTTATCAGATATAATACAGTCATCTAATGAGGCTCCCTGTTGTGAATTCTTTGAAAACTAAAATGCTCTGTTTATAAAGCATGCCTGTGGTGTGGTGCAGAAATAAAGTGAAAGCGAGCAGCGCAGTACTCGGGTGTGGTAATGATATCTCTGTTAGTCTAAGTCAGAAATACTGGCCTCACTAAAACAACACTTACTATGGGAACTAGGTCTTAAAGGGAGGAAGGAGAAGAGGAGAGGAGCAGTGAGAGGAGAGGGAGAGGAAGAGGAAGGAGAGAGAAAGAGGAGAGGGGAGAGGGAAGAGGAGAGGAAGGAAGGAGAGGAGAGGAGAGGGAAGAGAGAGAGAGGAGAGAGGAGAGGAGAGGGAGTAGAGTTAAGGAAGGGGAGGAGAGGAAAGGAGAGGAGAAGAAAGGGGGAAAGAACATGAGAATAAGTAGTGAAAAAAAAGGAACAAATCAAACAAATAAATAGTGAAATCACACATCACAGGCTCATGTGTAGTAACGAAAAAAGTGTTAAACAATCAAAATATAATTTATATTTGAGATTTCTTCAAAGTAGCTACCCTTGCTTGATGACAGCTTGCTATACGCTTGGCATTCTCTCAACCAGCTCACCTGGAATGCTTTTCAACAGTCTTGAAGGAGTTCAATATGAGACCTTGTTGGTGTTAGTCTTCACTCTGCCGTCCACTCTCACAAAACATCTAAATGGGATTGAGGTTGGTGGTGATTGTGGAGCGCAGTCATCTGATGCACGCACTCCATCACTCTCTTCTTCTCAGTGGTCTTCCGTATACACAAGCCTGGAGGTGGGCCATTGTCCTTTTTAAAACAAATGGTAGTCCACTAAGCGCATACCAGATGTGGATGGGGTATCGCTGCATGAATGCTGTGGTCACCATGCTGGGAAAGTTGTTGCCATTAATCTAAAGAAATAACAGACTTCTTCACGGTGGAAACCAACATGCAGAGATCATCTGTTCACCTACTCTGGTCCAAAAGACGACGTGGTTGGAACCAAAGATCTCAAATTTGGACTCATCAGACGAAGGATTATTCCACCAGTCTAATCTCCATCCCTGTTTCTTGTGCCCAACAAAGGTCTCTCTGCTTCTATTGTTTCGCTCTCTTTAGTAACGTGTTACTGGTTTTTATGCAGCATCAATTTTCTGAGACTCCATATGAGGCCTGTATCCTGCTCTCATCTCGAGTCATTTGTTCTGATCGTGTGCATGATGGTTTCTTTCTTTCTTTTCTTTTTATTTTTTCCTTTGCTTTTGTTTTTTTTGTTCGTGGATCGCGATGTTCTGTACTTGTTTACTAACCCAGTAGCCATGGTTAGATGAACAAGTTTCTTTACAAGACTGTCTGACCCTGTCAGTAAGCATAGCGTGCGACAATTCAACAACAACGACCACAGAGATACCACATCAAAAAACGTAATCGTCATACACCAAAGAAACAGAAAAGTAGAAAATATCTTGTTTACAGTGGGCGCAATTGTAGCGGCATAGGAAGGTTGGCAATAATATGCATAGGTGAAAAACCTTATCATTTAGCCATTTAATGACTGGAGTAATTAATGGCACTGATGAATGTCATGAAGTGTAGCGTTCATAAAGAGCAAGAGGGTATGTAAAAAGTATGGGGGATGAGTAGTTGGTGTGCTATTTAGGATGGTGGTGTATAGGTTAAGAAGTGTATCGGTAATGTTCTGTTTTTCTGAAGCAGTGATGGCTAAAGTTATGAGGAGATATACCTTGTTGTGAATCAGCTTTCAGAGATGTTATTTTGCAGAAGTTCGTTCCAGTTCAATGTTGTCGCGCAGATAGAGATCATGGGTTATAGATGAGGGGGCCAAAGATTGGAATGTGTGTTGGGTGATGAGCTTCTATATATAATCGTGGCCGTGGAGGCGCCTGGGCGTACACCTCCATCGGTTTTACGGTCACGGGTCTGGGGGATCTGTGGTGGAGAGACTTACTTTTATGTTTGTCAGGGGTGATATCTTGATTTCGTAGCTGTGGTAACAGACTCTGCTTGTTGGCGGTGCCTACGTGATTGCGCTGATATCTAGCAGAGTCAGGAGAGACTCATTTAAAAGCCAATATAAAAAAAAAAAAAAACGCCCTGAACTAACTTAAGTACTCCTAGTTCACATGTTGGAGGTGAGAGATATGAAGGTAAAACATCAAGACTGAAGGCTCAATGACTATCTTGGGGTGTTAAGGTAAAACGCACCACTAATATAAGTGGCATGTACAATTGGCAGGGCAACGGCTGATTAACATTTTTTGAGGTTTGTAACACAGGTAGTGATCAGAGATCTGATTTTGCGTGCCGGGGCTTGGCCAGTTTTTAATAAATACACATCCAGACCAAGGAAACCAACATCCCCGGTCAACCCGACCATACCAATTTTTACGCTGTCTCCTCAATGTACGTTCCTTCTTCAAAAATTCTTACGCTCTACCAGTGCTGGTCCATGATATACCAATTAAAAATGACAGCAGACTGCACGCTGTTAGCTCTCACATTCTAGTTCGAATTAGTTGAGCGTCAATTTTAACTTCAAGCGTAAATACCTTTGTGGTGTGTGTTGTGTGTGTGAGCGTGTGTTTGGGCGGGTGGTGTGTGGTGTATCTGGTGTGTCTGGTCATCCGCCGATGTGTGTGGCATCGCGTGCATAGCAGTGATGTGTGCGTACGAGGTGCGGGAGTGGGAGTAGAGTGTGAGTGCTCTGGTGTATAGGGTGTAATTGAAGCTTGCATTGGCGCATGCTGTTGGCTGGAGTACGCTGAATTTGAGCGCGTGGAGCAATGGCTGTATCTCTCACTCTTCTCCTCTTCTATGCACCCTCCTCTGCTTTCACTTTTCTCATCAAGCCCACCGGCCTCTCATTATAAGCCCCTTTTTTTAATTCATACT
>NC_036842.1:27856757-27867585 GCF_002910315.2 Salvelinus sp. IW2-2015
GAGGACGCAGTCAGCCTTGTGCATAAATAATGATGTCGGGAGATTAGTCAGTTATCAGTCAAATGACGTTTCATCAAGGACATCAAACAACAGTGAATCTTGTGAGTACAGATGGCTGCGCGTTACAGGAGCTGTCTATGTTATGTCATCATCACTAAAATCACCACGTGTCAAATACTGCTCTGGGCCAGTAACTCTCCTCCTCCTCCTCTCCTCTCCCTTTATCTCTCTTTGTCCATCCTTCATTCCTCCACCTCCTCTCTCTTCCCTTTATCTTCTGTCATCTCATCTTCCTCCACCTCCCTCCTTTATCTCCTCTTGTCACTCCTCATCTCCTCCATCCTCCTCTCCTCTTCCTTTACTCCTCTTGTCCATCCTCATCTCCTCCATCCCCCTCTCCTCTCCCTTTATCTCCCTCTGTCATCCCTCAATCTTCCATCCTTCTCTCCTCTCCCTACTTTTCCTCTTCTATCCACCCCCCTGGCCTCCCCATCCGTCCTTCCACTCCCCTCACTCTCTTCCTACACTATCCCTCTCCTCTTCCTCCTCCCTCTCTCCTCTCCTCTCTCTTTCTCTCTTCCAGTCTTTTTTTTTTTTGCTCTCTCCTTCCTCCCTCTCCCTCTTCCTCTTCTCTCTTACCTATTTAATTCACCTCAAAACTTAAACTATGAACAGTGTAAATGCCTATCATTAAATTAGGAAAAAACATCAATAAACTTCTGATTTGTTAGTAATGTGTTCTAGATATAATCTAAACACTCATAGATCACATGGTGCGCCGACTGGACAGACAAACGTGCAGCACGCTGAGGCTGAAAAGTACAGACCAATAGTCTCGCGCATACCGCGTGAAAAGATTCAGCACCAAGACAGCTCATGCCGCGCGCAGCGAGTCCTCAGGCACAGCGGCAACCAGATTCATACACGCAGGAGCACACATACACCCACACACGCACACACTTGAGCAAGCAGCTGACGCGAGGAGGGGGAACATGCCCCATGCTCTGTCCCTTTGACCGTCAGATCCTACCAGAGAAGGAAGGTTGTACGTCATCACACTCCAAAGAACTATCGTGCTACGCAAAACCTAAATCACTTTCAGAGCTCTCAGTGATTCTACGTGACGGTCATAATTGTAAATGATTAGGATACGTTCTTAAAACCTTAAACAGCAGCAGCAAGGTAGCGCCAGCCCGGTGGTGCGATGACTGCTTATAGTTATATCCCTTAATACTGAAATTTTGGTGTGTCTACTTACGTGTGTGTGGTTGTGTGAGGTTGTGGTGTGTGTGGTGTGTGTGTGTTGTGTGTGGTATGTTGGTGTAGTGTATGGTGTGTACTGTGTCTACTGTGTGTGTGTGGGTGTAGGTGATGTGGTGGTTAAATAATCCGTTTAAAATATGAAATATAATGATGACATTTCCCGCCAGACGCTGTGTTGCGTGTGCGGTTGTTTAGGTCAGTGGGTTAACTATTGTTAACATTATGCACTAATCTTATTCCTCTTCTCTTCTCCTGCTGGCAGGTCTGTGTGGGTGGTTTGTGCTGGGGCATGGATTAGGGAGCCGGCTGGACGGTGCGGCGTTAGAGCTGTCTGTGTAACGGGGACAGCCAGTGCAGCTCCAGTACAGGATCATGCCAGGGCCTGTCAGGCGGCGGCGCGGACTGTGGTGTGTATGTGTGATGGTGTGTGGTCGGGAACGCCAGGACCATCTGGCTGAGTGTGTGTGTGTTGCGTGTGTGTTTGTATTAACTCACCCAGCAGAACTCAGCACCTGAGAAGTTCCAGTACAGCAAGGAATCTATCGCAGCAAGGTTCCAGGGACATACCAATCCGTTAGAGAGTAGGTCACGCTACGAGAACGTCGTGCCGATTCGCATTCGAAACGCTGTTATTGCTCGCTCGTAAGAGAGCCATGAAGAAGGAAGGAATTACAGTGTCTCGCAGAAACTACGGAAGTATTACACCAGGGCTGCTGAATGAAGCGTGATTTACTGGACATGGTTCACAGAGCACACACTAGGCATACCTACGCAAGGCAGTTGCATGTGTGTACTTTACTTTATGACTTATTTCCCATAGACATTTTAATATGGCTTCCACAGTCTTCTCAGAATTACAAACGGACAAATGGACCAATAAATTAAAACATATTCACGGTTCTAAATATCCCAAGTTTCCTTACAGATCGCTGCTGTCAAAAAGGCTGGAATGGATATTGATTCTTATCTTACTGTTTGAGAAGATAATAACACCCAAACACAATAATCTAGTCTTCTCCAAACCTCATCTGCCTCGGCCCGGTGTTGTAAGTCCCGAATTAATTATCACGAGTCTCTTCAAAGCGACTGCTCCACTCATTGAATTATAAATCAGATAAGTCCACATGTAAAACTGCCAATCTAACCACATACAACCCTTCAGTCTCTTTAAACCCACACGATCATAGTTACGTATAGTTAGTATTAGGATATTGACCTCCAGTGCCCTTCTCTGGCTCATAATTGCAATGGTCGTCTTTATCTCTACGTATTGCACGCTAGTCCCTCACTGCGGAGACTCTGTGGCCACGCCCACCTTCACTTACGACACCCAACCGGTACTCACGCGAACACAGCCACACTACGGTTCGCACAACGCACACCACGATCGACAAATGCAACCATCCACTATACACATTAAACAACAGCAACGCAACACACACACACTACACATACACACACACGACACACACCAGCACACACACACACACACACACCACCACAACTACCCACACACACATTGCTGAAAGGCCTGAAAACGCTCGCCTAGTTTAGTTTTTGGCGCAGTTAGGCCTCATATTATGAGCTTCGTCTCTTTGTCCCCTTCCTCTTTGGATTGTCTGCGCCAACAATTGCCTGCAAAACTTACACAAAACACACAACACACACACACACATGCAAGAGCGATTCACCACACACACAACCACAACACACAACACACACACACACACACACACACACACACACACACACATCACACACACACTCACCCTCAGGCATGAGTGGGGACACCACAGAGCTAAGGCACAAAGAGAGAATGAAGGAGGAGTGAGAGGAGAGAGGCTAATAAACACGCCTTCCGAAACGACCCGCCGCCGAGCCAAGAACCTGCTCCGCTGGCTTCCCGGATATCCCGTTTAACGGAAAGAGAGTGAAGACGGATGACGAGAGTGCCCTGTCCGGCCAGGAGGAGATCGGTCTCTCTACATCACCTGGGAGACGACTGGGAGAGGAGCTGATTCCGGGTTTAGATAGTATTGGTTAAGTAAAGTTATAAAAGAAAAGGAGAAACCGCTGTCTTTCGATTACCACGACCAGCACGCATCAACTGTCCAGTGAGAGGTTATGTTGATCAAAGGATAAGGGAGGTGCGCGAGCCGTGAGGAGATCGTGAGATAGAAGAGAAAGAGAAAAGAGAGATGAGAGAGAGGCAGAGAGGACGTCAGACAGCAAGAGTAGCTATTTCTAACTAGTGTTCTTCCGAACTTCGTGAGCGCAAACTGATGGTGTTTAATAAGATGTCCTTAATCAATAAAGATCCGGGAGTGTGTATGTGATGTGGCTTACACCTTCAACCGGGAGACAGGATACCCGGGAGGCGATATAAGATATAGAACGAGTTCTATTCCTCCCAAGCCTACACTTGTCCGACGAGCCCCGACGGACCGAGCCCTTTCCTTACAGGGAGGAAGCAGCTCGTTCGTGCATCATGGAAAACTCGTTCTTTCTTTCCTCTTCTTCTCTCTCCTCTCGTTCTCTAACTGAAAAGAAGCGAAGGACAGAGATAGTTGCATTCGGCCCGAGAATGAGAACGAGAGAGGACTTCAATCACCGGCAACAGATATGAGAGTACCGTTTTTACACAAACACACACTCAACTAAAAACTCCCAAGCCTATTACACACAAACAAACAACATACTCACACTGGTTTAAGAGAATTCGAGACATGCATGACTGGAGCGAGAGGTGATGTAGGGGCAACTTCATCAAACAAGAGTGCTGAGCTAATACACAACAAACAAAAACAACACAAACAACATGAAACACACATTACAAAGAACCCCACAAATTCCGCTGGATTAGATGAGAGGAGGGAGGAGGGAGAGAGGGGGAGAGGATAGAGAGAAGCGGAGAAGGAGGAAGAGAGAGAAGAGAGCGAGGCTCGGAGAGCGGGTTAATCTATATGATAACTAGATATAGACGACACTTCAAAACCTATATTCCTTATTTCATATTGTATCTGTTATGCATTTATAATTGTTAGCCCAAGCGTTTCTCTGGGGCCCGAATTCTTATTATTATCCAATTAATTTATATTAATAGAGAAGAAAATGATATACCTGACTACATGGTACCCTAATATTCAAAATCAAATAAGCAAAATATCCCATTTTTGATATTCATCCTGCTAAACCAATTCCAAGAATTGCTTTAGCCTTAAAAAAAAAAAAAAAAAAACCCCCCCCCCTCAGAGGACAGAGAGAGCAGACACGAGAGAGACGAACCGAGAGAGAGCCGCGATTGGAACGGTTGGAGTGAGGTTGATGAGGAGAGAGGAGAGAGAGAGAGAGGAGGGGGGGAGGAGAGAGAAGAAGAGAGAGGGAATTCTAGTTGTGGTGTGACTGATTATCCAGATATGAATACAGTCATCAATGAGGCTCCCTGTTTGAATCTTTGAAAACTAAAATGCTTCTGTTTATAAAGCATGCCTGTGGTGTGGGGCAGAAATTAAAGCTGGAAAAGCAGCAGCGCAGTACTGGGTGTGTAATGATACTCTGTAGTCTAGTCGAAATAACGGCCTCACTAAAACAACACTTACTATGGGGAACAAGGGTCTTAAAGGGTAGGATGAGAGAGAGGAAGAGGAAGAGGAGCGAGGAGAGGAGAGGAGAGGAGAGGAGAGGAGAGGAGAGGAGAGGAGAGGAGAGGAGAGGGGAGTAGAGTTAAGGAGAGGGGAGGAGAGGAAAGGAGAGGAGAAGAAAGGAGAGAGGAAAGAAACATTGTAGAATAATAGTGAAGACATCAAAATATGAAATAACACACATGGACTCATGTAGTAACGAAAAAAGTGTTAAACAAATCAAAATATAATTTATATTTGAGATTCTTCAAAGTAGCTACCCTTTGCCTTGATGACAGCTTTGCATACGCTTGGCATTCTCTCAACCAGCTTCACCTGGAATGCTTTTCCAACAGTCTTGAAGGAGTTCCCACATATGCTGAGACCTTGTTGGCTGTTAGTCCTTCACTCTGCCGTCCAACTCATCCCAAAACATCTAAATTGGATTGAGGTTGGGTGATTGTGGAGGCCAGGTCATCTGATGCAGCACTCCATCACTCTCCTTCTTGGTCAAGTTGTCCTTACACAGCCTGGAGGTGGGCCATTGTCCTTTTTAAAAACAAATGGTAGTCCCACTAAGCGCATACCAGATGGGATGGGGTATCGCTGCAGAATGCTGTGGTAGCCATGCTGGGAAAGTGTGCCTTAAATTCTAAAGAAATAACAGACTTCTTCACGGTGGAAACCACACATGCAGAGATCATCTGTTCACCTACTCTGCGTCACAAAGACACGGTGGTTGGAACCAAACATCTCAAATTTGGACTCATCAGACGAAAGGATTATTTCCACCAGTCTAATCTCCATTCCTCGTGTTTCTTGGCCCAAGCAAGTCTCTTCTTCTTATTGGTGTCCTTTAGTAGTGGTTTCTTTGCAGCAATTCGACAATGAAGGCCTGATTCATGCAGTCTCCTTTTTGATGTTGTTGTGATGTGTCTTTTTTTTTTTCTTTTTTTTTTTTTCGCCTTTATTTACCCAAGTAGGCCAGTTGAGAACAAGTTCTCATTTACAACTGCGACCTGTCCAAGGTAAAGCAAAGCAGTGCGACACAAACAACAACACAGAGTTACACATAAACAAACGTACAGTCAATAACACCAAAGAAAAGAAAAATAGAAAAATCTATGTACAGTGTGAGCAAATGTAGAGGACTAGGGAGGTAGGCAATAAATAGGCCATAGGGGTGAAAATAATTACAATTTAGCATTAATACTGGAGTAATAGATGTGCAGATGATGATGTGCATGTAGAGATACTGGGTTGCAAAAGAGCCAGAGGGTAAGTAACAATATGGGGATGAGGTAGTTGGGTGTGCTATTTACAGATGGGCTGTGTACAGGTACAGTGATCGGTAAGCTGTTCTGACAGCTAATGCTTAAAGTTAGTGAGGGAGATATAAGACTCCAGCTTCAGAGATTTTTGCAATTCGTTCCAGTCATTGGCAGCAGAGAACTGGAAGGAAAGGCGGCCAAAGGAAGTGTTGGCTTTGGGGATGACCAGTGAAATATACCTGCTGGAGCGCGTGCTACGGGTGGGTGTTGCTATGGTGCCCAGTGAGCTGAGATAAGGCGGGGCTTTACCTAGAAAATACTTATAGATGACCTGGAGCCAGTGGGTTTGGCAACGGACATGTAGTGAGGGCCAGCCAACGAGAGCATACAGGTTGCAGTCGTGGGTAGTATATGGGGCTTTGGTGATAAAACGAATGGCACTGTGATAGACTACATCCAGTTTGCTGAGTAGAGTGTTGGGGGCAATTTTGTAAATTACATCGCCAAAGTCAAGGATCGGTAGGATAGTCAGTTTTACGAGGGTATGTTTGGCGGCATGAGTGAAGGAGGCTTTGTTGCGAAATAGGCAGCAGATTCTAGATTTAATTTTGGATTGGAAAAGCTTAACATGAGTCTGGAAGGAGTTTACAGTCTAACCAGACACCTAGGTATTTGTAGTTGTCCACATATTTTAGATCCGTCCAGAGTAGTGATGCTAGTCGGGCGGGAGGGTGCGGCAGCAATCGGTTGAAGAGCATGCACTTAGTTTTACTAGCATTTAAAAGCAGTTGGAGCAATTTGACCATGAAGACCTGATTCATGCAGTCTCCTTTTTGATGTTGATGTTGAGATGTGTCTGTTACTTGAACTCTGTGAAGCATCTATTTGGGCTGCAATTTCTGAGGCTGGTAACTCTAATGAACTTGTCCTCTGCAGCAGAGGTCACTGGGTCTTCCTTTCCTGTGGTGGTCCTGATGAGAGCTAGTTTCATCATAGCGCTTGATGGTGTTTGCGGCTGCACTTGATGAAACTTTCAAAGTTCTTGAATATTTCCATATTGACTGACCTTCATGTCTTAAAGGAATGATGGACTGTCATTTCTCTTTGTCTATTTGAGTTGATATTGCCATAATATGGACTTGGTATTTGACCAAATATGGCTGTCTTCTGTATACCACCCCTACCTTGTCACAACACAACTGATTGGCTCAAATGCATTAAGAAGGAAAGAAATTCCACAAATTCACTTTTAACAAGCACACCTGTTAATTGACATGCATTCCAGGTGACTACCTCATGAAGCTGGTTGAGAGAATGCCATGAGTGTGCAAAGCTGTCATCAAGACAAAGGGTGGCTACTTTGAAGAATCTCTCTATAAAATATAAACACTTCTTTGGTTACTACATGATTCCAAGTGTTATTTCAGAGTTTTGATGTCTTCACTATTATTCTACAATGTTGAAAATAGTAAAAATAAAGAAAAACCCTTGAATGAGTAGGTGTGTCAAAACGTTTATATATATATACAGTACCAGTCAAAAGTTTGGACACACCTACTCATTCCAGGTGTTCTGCATTTCAAATAAAAACATAACTGATGTGTTTAAAAAGCAGCCATATATTCACAGTGTTACTACTGTTTCTAATGGCCTGAGTAACTGCTCCTAATCTGTGGGCCATCCTGTCTTGTAATGAATAAGTTGTTATGATTGTTTAGGACCCCCTTGGTTGCAGGTGTGTCACCACACAGATGAGAACTTTTATTTGTTGCATCTAATCTGATAATTTACAAGTGAAGTTTGACACATAATGTAAGCACACACAGTCTTTTCAGGAATTAGAAGCAGCCAGTCCCACACTGATTGCTTAATTAGGGTTAGCTCTGATTGGCTGTTATTCATAGCTCTTGTCCATCATTGGACGGCTCTTTGTGTTAAGTGCTAATTAGACTGACGGGACTGAGCCTGATCACCACATGCACACACTCCACACACACACACACCACACACCACACCACATCACACCACCACACACACACAACACACACACTACACACCACACAAACACCCACACACACACATCACACACATCACATCACACACACAACACACACACACACACACACACAACCACACAGAGAAGATGAGAGCATTTGATTTCATTATCGATTATTATTCTCATTATCACAAACCTCTTGGAACAAAGAGCAGCTTGGTACTGCCAAACACTTAGCATCCCAAGCTAAAAATCAGCTTTTCCCCATTCACTCTAATGATTCTCTTCTCAGTACCATTAGCGTTCAAAGCTAAGCTTCAGTTTCTCCAGATTGACCTCAGTATTAGCGTCAGCCGGCTAACACCATCAAACAATGATAATTCAGGTTTTAGCATCCAGGCAGCAATAGATACTCATTTATATTAAGACTCAGGGTATTAAAGCCCTACCAAGCTAATCACTGGGTATGTAGCATTTCGCGGCATAATAAAATAACTAAGTTTTCCCAAACATACTCATGGCAGTTATTTAGCTCATGCCCAGCGCGCTACATTAGTTCACCTGATGCAGATTATGCTCGTCGCCACTGCCAGGATATGCACTGTTGTGCTCTGTTTACTCACTTCATTTTCTGCAGGAAACACAACACGCTAATTCTTAGAGCCCAAACCTCAGGAAACACCGATTCATCAGAAAATGAATTCAAAAGTCCAAAGACAGCGCCTTCAGTAGAAAAAGACAGTTCGAAACCCTTCTCCCTTGCGTTGTTGTGTCCTTCTCCCTGTTCACCATTTGTCTTGTCGTCTCTGTTGGTGTGGCTGTTGTGTGCCGGTGTGTTGTGGTGTGTGTGCTGTGTGTGTTGTGTGTTCGTCGTGTGCCGAGGGTGTGTGTGGGTGTTGCTCCCATGCCTGCCGGCTTTTGTGCTTCGGTGTGTGTTGGCTGCCGTTCTGATCTTTCAGACACCCCTTCAGTATTGACCTTCAAAACATCATCCAACACCACTGTCGCCACCCTTGCTCTCCCCCTGGCGGTCACTCAACCCCTGATCTGGTCTCGAGAGTGAGCCACCAACACTACTCCCAATAGTGCCAGCTATCTCCTGAGAGTCTCTCGATGACCCAGACCCCCCACTAAGAACTCAACATACCACCACGACCTCCATCCCACCATGCCTCACTATCATTACACACATATCCTACACCACACAGCTGCGCTCCATTACACACCACATACACACAACAGCCCTCATCCAATTACCCCACACACTATCACACACACGCTCGGCCCCTCTCCATTCGTACACGACACAGTAGCACACCCACAGCCCTCACCTCCCACAATTAACACACCCACATAGCACACCAACAGCCTCGCCTCATTACACACACAGGCACACACAGAAGAGTAGTAAATTAAAAGAGATAAATTCCTCCTCTATGTCTGCTAGCGTTCCACTATTAACTCCTACTCTCACCTTCTCTCTATCTCTTTCTCTCTCTCCTCTCTTCTATTCCCGTTCCTCCATCCTCCTCCTATCACCCACTCTCCTACTCTATTCTCTTCCCGTTCTCTTTCCTCTTCTTCTCTCTCTTCCCTCTATCCACTCTCTCCTCCCTCACTCTCTCTCTCTCACTCACCTCCTCCCTTTCTCTCTCTCTCTCCTGCTCTCTCTCCCTCTCTCCCTCTCTCTCTCTCTCTCTCTCTCTCTCCCTCTCTCCTTGACAGTAATAGCTGTATTAACCGCTCTGACCCCTGTTTGTTTAACTACATGCTGCTCTTTATTTCAGCTCACAAAGCAGTAGACTCAGATACACTCAGACTCCCACACCACTACAGAGAGATAGAGGAAGGCAGAGAGGAAGGGAGAGGGGGAGATGGAGACAACATTTGCAGAATGTATTTCATGCCAATAATGCACCTTGAATTGAATTAAGAGAGAGAGAAAGATAGTGAGAAAGAGCTTGACTGATTAGGAGAAGAAGACAGATGAAAAGAAAGAGAGAGGAGAAAGGGAGAGAGAGGAGGTATATTAAGAGTGGGTGAGTATGTGTTCTGTATTGTCAGTAATAATTAAAAAGGGGATGAGAGGGAGTGAAAGATGAGAGGAGGCCTAGAGAGAGGAGTGCAGCTACAGCAGTTCCTCACGCCTCAAATTCAGCTTACTCCACAACACGCATGCAATCACACCTATACACCAGCACTCACACTCTACTCACTCACACTCTACGCACACACACTCTATGCACGCATGCACACACACGCATGCACAGACACACAGACACACACACACGCAAACACACGCTCACACACACACACACACACAAGTATTTTAACCTTGAAGTAAAATTGAGCTAATTTGAACTAGAATTGAACTAACACTGAGCTAATATAGACCAGCACTGAAGTTGAAAGAACATGGAGACAGGTAAATGTGTTGACCAGGAATGTAAAACGCAAGAGCACGCAAATACTACCTGTGTTACAACTGTTATGTACATGCTAATATTGTTACCGTTAACACCCAAATTAGTCATGTGAGCTTTGATGTTTACCTTCCTCACCTCCAGACATCGTGACTGGAGTTCTGACTGAGGGTTCTGTTACCCAGGCAGGTGGTCAGCTAGTAACAGCAGCTCTCTCCACGGCACACAGGGAGAGAGAGAGAGAGAGTGAGAGAG
>NC_036842.1:27867610-27870483 GCF_002910315.2 Salvelinus sp. IW2-2015
GAGAGAAGAGAGAGAGAGAGCAGAGAGCAGGGTGAGAGAGAGAGAGGAGAGAGGCGAGAGAGAAGTGTGAGGAGAGAGAGAGAGCGAGAGAGAAGAGTGTGAGAGCAGAGAATGAGATGTTCTGAAGAGAGAGATGACGAGAGCGGAGACAGAGAGAGAGAGAGAGATTGAGAGACGTGACAAGAGTACCAGGGATCGAGAGCCCGGGAGGGCTGGACGCTGCACGCAGGTCGAGCCGAGCAGAAGCGAGAGAGAGCAGAAGAGGAGAGAGAGAAGAGGAGAGAGAGAGAGGGGAAGAGAGAGATGACGGGAGCAGAGAGAGAGAGAGAGAAGAATAGAAACACTCATGTAATCAAGAGGGGTGTGTTGAAGGCGAAACAGCCGACCTTTACATAAAATTTAACCCACCTGTAATCTGAATGTCCCAGCGAATAAAAGACCTCGTCTAGAGTGTGGTTGTTGTAGTTGCAAGTGTTCTGCTAATGTAGAGTAGCAACGAGGAGCCCAGAGATTGGTGGATAAGCTATCTACTGAGTGATGGAATTGGTGGCTGAGCTTCTGAACAGGACTGGGCAGGTGAAGATGAATAATGCTAAACCACCACATTACCTCTCAAGTGGGCAGGGGGGGTTGTTGTAGGAGGAGAAGAAAACAGTGAGGGGGATGATAGAGAACACAGAATTAGGACGACGGATATGCGTTTTGATTCAATAGAAAAGGAGAGGAGAGAGAGGAGAGTAGAGGAGAGGACGAGAGAGGGAGAGGAGAGCAGAGAAGAGGAGAGGGAGAGGAGAGGAGAGGAGAGGAGAGGAGAGGATGAGGAGAGGAGAGGAGAGAGAGGAGAGGAGAGGAGAGGAAGCAGTTTAAAGTCAGTAACCGTAGTATGGCTTGCAGTGAAATCAGTCTTACAGACAGGAAACCTTGTTTCAGGCCTCATACATAAACATGGAGCCTTGCTCACCCGCTTATTAAACCGCCTAAAGGTACCATACCCATACACACACCACACACACAACACACACACACACACACACACACACACACAGCACCACACACACACCACACACACAGCACACACACACACAACACAACACACACACACACACACACACACACACCACACACACACACACCACACACACACACACACACACACACGATTCGGTCGATCGGTGAGTCACCAGCAGAATAGAATGTGTTTTGTCAGGTCTACTGTAAATGCTTGATAATGTGTAGTCAACTGTTAAAAGTTAGGCTACATTGTTCCTGGAATTGAAAAATAAATGGTTTATGTCTTAGCTTTTTGTAAGTTATATTCTAACTGTTTGATGGCTGCTGTCTTGGGTTCAATCTCAATGCAAAACAGGCCTTGATACTTCTTTATATCTCTTTCTTTCTCTCTGTCTCTCTCTTTTTCACTTTCTCTAACACACACACACACACATTACACACACTCACTCTCTCTATGTTTTTTTTGTATTCCAGGGGAGGACTTCTATGAGATGTCACCCTATGAGCTCCACGAATTCTCAGAAGAGTTTAGACACGCCTCCATCATCTCAGGTAGCCTACCACTGGATATGTGTGTGTAGTCCATGTCTAATAAGGTAACAGGGTTGGTGTGCAGACCTGGGTTCAAAATTATTATAGTAAACGAAAACTGAAACTAAAATAATAACTCAAATTGGACAGATCATTTAGTAAACTAAAACATTTTAAAAACGAAAACTATACTTTGACTGCAAAACGAACTAAAATAAAATAGAAAACATCATACATTATGTTAAGTTTGATTTTTTTTCTTCTAAACTTTGGGCAAAAATCTAATGGGGTTTTGAAGCAGTTTTTTTTCTAATGGGGTTTTCAAGCATCTGAATCTTGTGGGTAAATGCTGCCAGTAGATGCCGGTGTTTCAAATAGGCCTAGCTTGTGCATCACTATCACTAGCTATCACTAGCTAACAGGGAAGAAATATGAGGGTGAGCACGGAGCATGACTGGCCCAAGCTAGAGCAGCTTGTGACGTTTCTGGAGCCTTTAGAAAATCCACACCGACCACCATACTGACCAGTGACTGGGCCAATCTAGAGCAGCTTGTGAAGTTTCTGAAGCCATTGGCAAAATTCACACCGACTAACTTCAAACTGACAGCCAGTCACTCTCTGATGTGGTGCCGTGCCTTCTCAACCTTGAGGCACACTTGCAGTCAACTACTGTTGCAAAACAGTTGGCGCAGGTCCTGCGACAGCACTTCGCATACATACTGAATCTTCTGGCAGCCAACTTCGATCCAACCCCTGCAGCAGCTTGCCTGATGGACTCAATTGTGTCTCTGGCACTTCGCTCAACAGAGATGGAGCCACTGAAGAGGGAAGCAGAGTCTTTTGTACTTCAGCAAATCAGACAGTACAGCCATGGAGTAGCAGGACCCCAGGAAGATGCCAACACAATGAATTCGGCAAGCATCTCGAACACAGTGCTTCAGAAATATAGCTTCCTCACATCGAAGATTGTGTCTGAGATCACTGTCCAGACGGAGAGTTAACCTGGCCAGGCATTAAGTGCCCCTTGTAAGCTATGGAAATACCTCAGAGGTAAAGGGGGTCATGTTTACAGAGTCACCTTCTCCAGTTCTGGCAGGTAAGATTGGATTTTTATCTAAAGCTGTGATATGTGGCATTGGATCTGGTTTCTGCCCTTGCATCCCAAGCGTTCGTGGTGAGAATATTTTCAGTCTGTGGACAACTGTCATCAGGCTTGAGAAACCAAACAACCACCTCTCTGGAATGCATAGTTTTCTTGAACAGAAACATACACACACACACACACACACACACACACACACACACACACACACACACACACACACACACA
>NC_036842.1:27871163-27889051 GCF_002910315.2 Salvelinus sp. IW2-2015
CATGGCCTTTTATATTTTTATTTATTTATACATATATTTGTTTGCCTTCACCTCCCTTATCTCACCTCACTTGCTCACATTGTATATAGACCTATTTTTTTTTTCACTGTATTATTGACTGTATGTTTGTTTTACTCCATGTGTAACTATGTGTTGTTGTATGTGTCGAACTGCTTTGCTTTATCTTGGCCAGGTCGCAATTGTAAATGAGAACGTGTTCTCAATTTGCCTACCTGGTTAAATAAAGGTTAAATAAAAATAAATAAAAAAAAGGTACTTGATTCTTCTAACATCTAATGCTAAAGTAAACAAAGAGTTTCCTTCCACCATATTTATTGCACCAGTCTAGGCGCTTATACTTTAAATCCAAGTCACATTAGGATTGATTTATAATTTAAACCTAACCAAACCTATGACCTGGCCGTAGAGTTGTATGGAGTCCTCTAGTGGCCAAAAGCCTGTGTTAGCATGGGCAATGCCGTTAAGCACTTTGACCTTTTTGATTTAGTCAACATCCAACTTCATTGGCTGATCCCTCCTGATGACCCGGTTGACATGACTTAATGACCGGGTTGACAGCCGGGTCATCAAGAGGGATCAGCCAATGAATTTTACTTGAGAAGAAAATTGACTGTTTCAATATTGAGCTGGCCTCAATGGTGCTGCCAATGTTCTCACAGATTCCATCATGACAGAGATGTTATGTCTATCCACTTCTATGGTCCTGGCCCACCACCTTATGTATTACTGCTCTCCAGTGGCAAGAAGTAACATCCTCCCAAAAAACTATAGGCTTACAACACATAAATGGCTCTTAGCCTCCCAAGCATAAGCTACTTTTTGTTCCTAACACAAACAATTGTTACCAGACAGATTATTTCACTTATAATTCACTGTATCACAATTCCAGTGTGTCAGAAGTTTACATACACTAAGTTGACTATGCCTTCAAACAGCTCGGAAAATTCCAGAAAATGATGTCAAAGCTTTAGAAGTTTCTGATAGGCTAATTGACATCATTTGAGTCAATTGGAGGTGTACCTGTTGATGTATTTCAAGGCCCACCTTCAGACTCAGTGCCTCTTTGCTTGACATCATGGGAAAATCAAAAGAAATCAGCCAAGACATCAGAAAACAATTGTAGATCTCCACAAGTCTGGTTCATCCTTGGGAGCAATTTCCAAACGCCTGAAGGTACCATGTTCATCTGTACAAACAATAGTACGCAAGTATAACCACCATGGGACCACGCAGCCGCCATATCGCTCAGGAAGGAGACGCGTTCTGTCTCCTAGAGGTGAATGTACTTTGGTGCGAAAAGTGCAAATCAACCCCAGAACAACAGCAAAGGACCTTGTGAAGATGCTGGAAGAAACAGGTACAAAAGTATCTATATCCACAGTAAAACAAGTCCCATATCGGCATAACCTAAAAGGCCGCTAAGCAAGGAAGAAGCCACTGCTCCAGAACCGCCATAAAAAAGCCAGACTAAGGTTTGCAACTGCACAAGGGGACAAAGATTGTACTTTTTGGAGAAATGTCCTCTGGTCTGATGTTTGGCCATAATGACCATCGTTATTTTTGGAGGAAAAAGGGGGAGGCTTGCAAGCCGAAGAACACCATCAAAACCGTGAAGCATGGGGTGGCAGTATCATGTTGTTGGGGTGCTTTGCTGCAGGAGGGACTTGTGCACTTCACAAAATAGATGACAACATGAGGAATGAAAATTATGTGGATATATTGAAGCAACAGCTCAAGACATCAGTCAGGAAGTTAAAGCTTGGTCGCAAATGGGTCTTCCAAATGGACAATGACCCCAAGCATACTTCCAAAGTTTTAGCAAAATGGCTTAAGGATAACAAAGTCATGGTATTGGAGTGGCCATCACAAAGCCCTGACCTCAATCCCATAGGAAAGTTGTGGGCAGAACTGAAAAAGTGTGTGCGAGCAAGGAGGCCTACAAACCTGACTCAGTTACACCAGCTCTGTCAGGAGGAATGGGCCAAAATTCACCCAACTTATTGTGGGAAGCTTGTGGAAGGCTAACCAAAACGTTTGACCCAAGTTAAAAATTGAAAGGCAATGCTACCAAATACTAATTGAGTGTATGTAATCTTCTGACCCACTGGGAATGTGATGAAAGAAATAAAAGCTGAAATAAATAGTTCTCTCTACTATTATTCTGACATTTCACATTCTTAAAATAAAGTGGTAATCCTAACTGACCTATAACAGGGAATTCTTTCTAGGATTAAATGTGAGGAATTGTGAAAAACTGAGTTGAAATGTATTTTGCTAAGGTGTATGTAAACTTCCGACTTCAACTGTACATGTGTTAATCCCCACTAAAATGAATTAAAAATGTGTAAATCAAGTCTGAAAACTAACTGAAACTAAACTGAATTTCAAATAAAAATCTGAAAACGAATAGAAATAAAAACCCATATTAAATCACAAAACTATAATAACCTTGGTAATAATACATGGGCATGTGTTTTAACTATTTATTGTTGTGTATTTGAGTATTTTCAAATGATTTCGTATAAATAGCATACATTTTCTTTTCTCCCAAATACTTACTACCAAAATGTCTATGTAAGTAATTGAAATACCCTGAATAGTATTAGAACCCAGGTCTGTTGGTCTGTGTGAGATTCTGACACGGAGGGACAGAATAGAACGCAAATATAGAAAGCTCAGCCCGCTGCTCCTATGTTGATTGAGATGAACAAACAGAAGCTATCTTCTGAATGTGTGTGTGTGTGTCTTTCTGTCTGTAACTGAAGCATGTGTGTGTGCGAGTGTGTGTGTGTATCTGTAACTGAAGCTATCCTCCATCCTGTCACGAAAGCTATTTTCTTTCCAATTTCTGTATGCGCAAGTTCACAATTCTCATTATTTAAAGCATTGAGAGGTAATCTGCAGCTTCTCTAGGAGACAGCTTCACTGCAGAATAAATAACATTCACACACACACGAAGACCAAAGACTCCACCATTCCATTTGTACATGTGAAACAGAGTGTGTTTATATTTTATGACTCGTGTATACTCTCTCAGTTCATCAAAGATAAACACTCTGTCTGATGATTGATCATACTTAATTTGAACTTTTTCTCTCTGTTTCTGTATTTTACACGGATTAACCTAACTGCTAGAATGTACAGTAGGCGCCTCAGCAGCCACAGTGTTATGTGGCCTGTTGGTGCTGTGATGGCCCTGTGTGTAGATGCTTGTGCCTCTGTGCGTGGGTGTGTGCTGCTGTGTCGATGTGCTGTTGCGCTGATGTAGCTGTGATGTGCTTGATGATGTGCGTTGTTGTGTGCTGTGTGTGTGCTGATGTGCTAGCTAGAGCTACTATGCCTTTTTTTTTCATGTGTTTGTATTTGTGGACATGCAAGCGAGTATGTGCATGTGTGTGTGTGTGTTTTGCCTAGATGAGGTGATGACCTTATAGACAGAAGGTAAAATGATCCTATCAGTCGCATTAGATTTGTAATAATCTCATGTGAAGATGCCCACTCATGCCCTCAATAAGTATCTCTAATCCACTTTCCATTCACCATGCAGATATGCTGAGACCTGAGAGAGAACGAAGAGAGGAGAAGAGAAGAGAGCAGAGAGAGCAGAGAGAAGAGATGAGAGAGCATGGAGAGAGAGAGAGAGAGAGAGCAAAGAGAGAGAGAGTGTATAAGTGCATAGTCGAAGCGATAGAGATGGACTAGGAGAAGAAAATATACTGAGCCCGACGGGAGGGACAGTGCACGAGAATAGGGAGCGAGGGCGAAAGGAAACAGGGGAGGAGGATCCTCGGAAGGAGCGGGAAGGGAAAAGGTAACCCGAGTAGGGACCCAATAGAAAGACAGAACAAAGATTAAGATGGGCAGCAAAGCTCTTACTGAGACCTTGGTACAGACAGATCAGAAGCAGCAAGCAAAGAAGAATTTTAAAGGAACGCAGAATAGGCAAGTCAAAGAGCCAAAAGAAGAGATGGCGACTAGCGAGAATAGAGCAAAGAACGCAGAACAGATAACAAATGAGAGAAGAGCAATGAAAGACAGAATCTAAGAGAGGCGAGACCCGAAGCAATGCAGCAGCATAGCAGCAAGAACAGATCTCGCAAGGAGGTGAGTCGATGAAGGAGGTCAGATCATCAACGCAGTGATGCATCGAATACTAAGCAGGAGCTCGTTTCACCCGAATTTAGCCACATGCTGAAGTAGAAAACGTAAAGAGCCCCCGAAGAAAAAGCTAGGAGAACATTAAAGCTCATGCTCTTCAAGACAAAGCACTCTTTACCACATTATCGATTTTGAGGGAACAGTCAGCAGACGTAGACCAGAACAAGAGCAGAGTGCGTGCTGTGTGCGTGATAGTGTTGTGTAGTGTGTGAGTAGCATGCTCCTTGTAGTAGTGTTTTTGTTTGTTTGTGTGTTTGTTTGAATCCCAAGCAGCATTCATACACACACACACAACACCCGACATCGACACCTGCTGTCGTGTAGTGCCTCGTGTTATAACAACCAATCCCGCACTAAGGCCTTCCGCATCCATTACCCACTACCAACAAACATCAAAAACACCACCACATACCATCTCACACACTGAGCATCCCACGAAACACACAACCGACACCTCCCAATTACAAAATCTCCTCCTTCCCTCAACACCCAACATCTACTCTAACTACACCACCCCAAAACAAATTCAAAGTTGTTGTGTGGCTGTGCTGTCGTCGAGTTGATGTGTGCAGTGATAGTACGCTGTGCCTTGTAGCATGTTGCAATCGGTGTAGTGCGCAATTACGTACACCAAGGAACATACAAAATTTTGTGTCTTAGCAGCACCAACGCGATGAACACAATTAGCCCTACCCACAAAATCCACACTAGATATTTATCCGAAAACTCTTGCACTCAATATGTTGCATGCGGTGTAAAGCTGACTGACTCAAATTTGATAGACACTATAACCATTCATTATCATAGATATCACACTTATCACGCCAGTGCTCCTAATCTGTGTTATCTTTTTCCTTATCACACATATCTAATAAATCAAAATTTGTAAAATAGTAGGACGAGAACAATAGTGTGTGCTTGTTGTGGAAAAAAACAATGCACATCTTGTTGAAACATCGCAACAAATAAATATACGCAAATAATGTAACCAATCTTTTCGTGGCATCCTCCCTCTTATAAACCGCATCATCATCTCTTTCCTTAAACTTACAACGCATACAATCCAATATGCGGCGGAGCCTATTCGTAAAACAAAAAACTCTGAAACTGCAATCCTCACTCGTGTTGTAAATTGCATCAAAAAATACTATTCTGCTATAATCTGTCACATCCCGGATGGCGCGTATTACTCCTTTTAGTGTGGTGCCTGTGTCCGGAGTGCTGTTAATGTTGCTCATTCGCGACACATACTGCTGCCCTGTACTAGACCTAGTAGTGGGGGCATCTAAATATCAACTTATACACAAAAATTTCGATTCTTATCGAAACAAGTAACTACTTGTGTGTAATGAATGCATGCTGTACTTTCTCAAGAAACAGCTGCTCTTGTTACAGATAGAGTGAGTTCAACTGTGGGATGCTTTAACTGTTTTTGCTGTTGGACAGAGAGTTGGATTGATCTGTGAGACAACCCTTTGTTATGAAGGTACAATTCTCTGTCATAATAGTGACATAACAAACATCATAAACAGTTATAACCTCTCAATTCAGGAGAAGAGAGAAGAGAAGAAGGCAAAGAGAGCCGAACAGAGGATTCAGTAGAGAGGAGAGGACAAAAGGAGAAAAGAGGAGAGAGAAGGAAAGCAGAGGAGACAAAAATGGGGAGGAGAGGAACAGAGGAGGCTGAGAGAGAAAGAGAAAAGGAGGAAGGAAGAGGGGATATAGTTACTTTTAGCTGTTCTGGCAGATAAACTGCAATTACCAGCTTAGTCATACATCACAGTTTCAAATCAAATCAACACATTTTATTCACATCTTATTCACATTTTATTCGCATTCATCACATGCTTTGTAAACAACAGGTGTAGACTAACAGTGAAATGCTTACTTACGGGCCCTTCCCAACAATGCAGAGAGAAAGAAACTTGAGAAATAATAGAAAAGTAATAACACGTAATAATAAATACACAATGAGCAATGATACCTTGGCTATACCTTTGTGCACAGGGTCATTGTCATGCTGAACCAGGAAATGGCCTTCCCCAAGGTTGGAAGCACAGAATAGTCTAGAAAGTCATTGTATGCTGTAGCGTTAAGATTTCCCTTCACTGGAACTAAGGGGCCTAGCTTGAACCATGAAAAACAGCCCCAGACCATTATTCCTCCTCCACCAAACTTTACAGTTGGCACTATGCATCGGGGCAGGTAGCGCTGTACTGGCATCCACCAAACCCAGATTCATCTGTCAGACTGCCAAATAGTGAAGCGTGATTCATCACTCCAGAGAACACGTTTCCACGGTTGCAAGCTACACACCACTCCAGCCGACGCTATGCATTGCGCATGGTGATCTTAGGCTTGTGTGTGGCTGCTCGGCCATAGAAACCCATTTCATGAAGCTCCCGGCGAACAGTTCTTGTGTTACTTTACTTCCAGAGGCAGTTTGGAACTCGGTAGTGAGTGTCCCATTCTGTGAGCTTGTGTGTCCTACCACTTTGTGGCTGAGCCGTTGTTGCTCCTAGACGTTTCCACATCATAATAACAGCACTTACAGTTGACCGGAGAAGCTCTAGCAGGCCAGAAATGTCACCAACTGACTTGTTTGAAAAGTGGCATCCCAGTATGGTGCCAGGTTGAAAGTCATTGAGCTCTTCAGGAAGGCCATTCTACTGCCAATGTTTGTCTATTGAGATTGCATGTCTGTGAGCTCAATTTTATATACCTTTCAGCAACGGGTGTGGCTGAAATAGCCGAATCCACTAATTTGAAGGGCTGTCCACATACTGTTGAATATATAGTGTATGTACTGTACATATAACTAGGAATAAAGTGACTAGGCAACAGGATAAGTAATAAACTGTAGCAGCAGCGTGTGTGATGAGTAGGGCTGTTGCGGTGACTGTATTACCGCAACACAGGCGATCACACACTGTCAAATTCCACGTGACTGTTTAGTCACGGTAATTAGGCTTCTCCAAGCTCTAATGCTGCTGATGGTCACAATGACCCTGTGCCTACCAAACTTGCTAACTGCCCGGTACTCAGCACTCGATTGTCCCTTTAATCACTCTGACATCAATGCAAATGTACTTGAAAATCTAATCAAACACTTCATGAGAGCCCATCAGCTCATGTTGAAAACAGAATGATGGCCTCTACTAAAAAGAGGAGGATCCGCCTTCTACAGGCTAGGCCTACTATATTTATTTTTCAACTTTCCTAATATTAAGCACATTGCTTATATTTACAACAGGAGTATAGCCTACCTGGCTGGCATGAAAATAAACCATGGAGAAAAGTGTCCTCCATTCGCTATTTAAGGGCATAGATGACATGCATTTTTTCCCGCTGCCCCAGTTTTGATACTTGTGCATGATAATTGTCTATTCTAAATAAAAACTAATTTCACACATACAGTATAATATTTAGTATATGTAAAGACAAGATTAAATCAAGAACAGTCTGATGGGTGACAATATTAGCCTATCACTTGTGAATTATATATTATCACTTGTGAATGATGACCAGCATATGAAACAATGCCTTTTTTTGTGACTTTTTCTAATCATAGTCGCACACCTCATGTAGTCTAGCCCATAGGCCTATATGTTTTAATAAGGTTTGTATCACAACTAAAGTGGCCAAATAACTTCTTAAAATTAAGCACATGAATCTGCTTTACAAGGGGTGTAGAGCCTAACTGGCATATGTAAGCAGCGCGTGAGTTTCAAGTTTGGGGAAGATAATTTTCACCATAAAAATGCACCTTTATAATAAAAGCATAATTGCATTTGTGGTCACTTTTGATAATGGTGTTTTCAGCTAATGGAACATTCTCGCTTATAGCCTACTAGCATGTGCGCATTGCTGCGCTTATAATGTGAAGAAATAGCCTGATAGTTTGTCAACATTTTAAGCTAAACGTTCTGATCTGTTGCATCAGCCACATTGCGTAGAAAAGTTTTTGTTTATGCTAATGGAGGTATTAATTTAGGATCTATCACATTCCAAAACTGTCCCAGACTATGTTTGGAATATTTATTTCTCACATAGAATAGAATAGGTCAACCTTTGTACTATGGGGGATAGTAGATTGACAAAGGCTAGTGCTTTTGCTGTTTGTTAGACCTACTCATCTTGTTGGCTGACGAAAAGTAAATGGAAAAGTAAAAGTAAGTGGACAGTTCTTCCAGTATCTTCAATATGCACCTCGGAATTGGATAAGTATGACTTAGGTGGCTGGAGACTTTGACAACTTTTAGGGCCTTCCTCTGACACCGCCTGGTATAGATGTCCTGGATGGCAGGGAGCTTGGCCCTAGTGATGTACTGGGGCCGTATGCACTACCTTCTGTAGCGCCGTGCAGTCGCATGCCAAGCAGTTGCCATATAAAGCAGTGATGCAGCCAGTCAAGATGCCTTCAGTGCTGCAGCTGTAGATTTTTTTGAGGATCTGATTGCCCATGCCAAATCTTTTCAGCCTCCTGAGAGGGAAGAAAGGCTGCCGTGCCCTTTTTTACAACTGTTTGTATGTGTGGACCATGATAGATCCTTAGTGATGTGGACACAGAGGAACTTGAAGTTCTCAACCCGCTCCACTACAGCCCGGTCGATGTGATTGGGGGCTTGCTTGGCCCTCCGTTTCCTGTAGTTTACCCTCCTTTATGTGTGTGTGTGTGTGTGTGTGTGCTGTCTCTTATACACATCTAGATGTGTATTGTGTGTGTGTGTGTGTGTGTGTGTGTGTGTGTGTGTGTGTGTGTGTGTGTGTGTGTGTGTGTGTGTTTACATGTGTAATTGCATGCATGTGTGTGTTTGTGCATGCCTGTTGTGCTACCCAGCTACGTGCACATTGTACCTTCTGAGTACAAGGGACTCTAGACATCGATCATTATTTTCTAATATCTGATGGTGTTTGAATAGATTCCATGTTCAGCTGTGTTTTTACCAGTCTGGTTCTAACAAGGTTCTTCTGACACATCATAGGTCTGACACATCATAGGTCTGTCTGTACAGTATACTGTAGGTCTGTCTGTACAGTATACTGTAGGTCTGTCTGTACCATTACAAGCGTTGGTTTTTCCATCGGACGTTAGCATGTTAGCACGTTGGGCAGACTGATTGGTGTCACCTCGTTAGTCAGTATGCGTTACAACTGTGCTGGTTTGTCATCTCGTTAGTCGGAAGGTGTTTCACCAGGTGATATTTAAGAGCGGCTGGCCCAGTGCTCCAGTTGTCTTGATAGATGTGGATTGTTAACACCTTTAGTTGGCTCTCCCTATTTGATTTCTAAAAAACAAACCTTAATCTGATCTTCCGTGTTTTCGTTTTGCTCCACTTTTTGGTTTGCTTCCTGTCTTAAAGTTTGGTGTGGGTTTTTATTTTGTTTGCCTCTTCTTGGGCAAATTTAGTGGGTCTCATGGTGGGTGTCTTTTAGGTACCAGTTGTTGTTGCTAGTCAACTTTCAGTGGACAACCCCATGAGTGTCTTTCAGAACCCCTCCTAGAATCCCAGCTGTTTTGTTTTGGTTGTTGTCAGTGACTATTTGTTAGTTCCAAAGAAACCAATTGTTGGTTCCTTGATGGGGAACTTAAAAGTACAGTATACTGTAGGTCTGTCTGTATAGTATGTCTCTGCTCTGTTCTGTCCAGCTTCATCTATACATCTGTAATTCTCCATATCGTTCCCTTTCATATTCTGCCCATCTCTCTAACTCTATGTATGCGTGTGTATGTGGCTGTGGTCAGGCTAGCCAGCTGTGTCTACCCTGCTCTCAGGCAACTCTATTGATCTCTCTTCTTTTCCCCCTCCTTGTCCAATCCCTTCTCCTCTCTTTTTCCTCTCCTCACTTCTCTAGTTCCCCCCCGCTCCCAGTCTCCTCTTCACTCACTCTAACCTTGTTAGATCATGCCTCGATACGATGTGTGTGTGTGTGTGTGTGTGTGTGTGTGTGCGGGGGGGGGGGTTTGGGGGGTTAAGTTGAGAGGCTGCCTGACTGCAGCACTTAAATAAAACAAATGTAAATGTAAATGTAAACCATGTATGTGTGTAAGTGTGTGTATACAGATAATGTATGAGTGCATACGTGTTTGTGTGAGTGTCCGTGTGTATGCGCCTGGTGCACGTGTGTGTGAGTGAGTGTTGGTGCATGTGTGTGTATGCATCCGAGTTCATGTGTGTGTGTGTGTATATGTCTGTGTGTGCCTGGGGGCAAGGCTTTGTGTGTAGATGCTGTAAAGGCTGTGTGAGAGAGAGATAACAGCCGACCTAGGGCAACACTCTAATTGGCCCATGCACTCACTCCAGATACTTCTCTGTCTCTCTGTCTGTCTCTCTCTCTCTCTCTCTATCTCTCTCTCTCTCTCTCTCTCACACTTAGTTTATTACAGGAAAGAGAGGGGATGGGGGGAGGTGCGGAGAGCATAGGAGAGGAGATGATAGGGATGGAGAGGAGAGTAGAGGAGAGAGGAGGGGAGGAGCAGCCAGGTTGCTCAAGATCCACTTGTAAATCCAACATCCGTCCAGGTACCCAAAACCGGCCACTATGGGCAACGGTGAGAGCTATTACAATTAAGTAGGCTGGGGTTTTGCTAGGACATTGTGGATGGGGTTGGTGGATGGACGTAAGCCGCGAGCTCCGCTTCAGGGGGTTGCACGTTCAATCCCAGTGATAGGCACCCATTTTTTTCTTCTAACCCTATTCCAAACCTTAACCCTTAACTTAACTATTCGAAATGAATGCCTAAACTTAACTGTGGAGTTGTTTGTGTTTGAACCATTTCCCAAAGGCACAGTGCAGTCAAAAACTAGATTTCCTGTGTTTTATATACACTCACTGGCCAATTTATTAGGTTCACCACCCCTTCACAAAAATGGATCCTACAGAAGGTGAGTCAAGTGTCTGTGGCTTGCTATATAAAGCAGGCAGACAGGCATCAAGGCATTCAGTTACTGTTCGATTGAACGTTAGAAGGGGCAAAACTAGTGACCTAAGCGACTTTGAGTGTAGTATGATCGTCGATGCCAGGCGCGCTTTTGCTCCACTTTTTGGTTCCAGTATCTGAGAAACGGCCGCCCTCATGGGCTTTTCATGGACGACAGTGTCTAGGTTTTACCGAGAACGGTGCGACAAACAAAAAATATCCTGTGGGCGAAAACAGCTCGTTGATGAAAGAGGTCGAAGGAGAATGTCAAGAATCGTGCAAGCCAAAATACGAGCCACAAACAAATAATGGCGCAGTACAACAGTGGTGTGCAGAACAGCATCTCGGAACGCACAACTTGTAGATCCTTGTCATGGGTGAGCTATTGCAGCAGACAACCACACCACATTCCACTCCTATCAGCTAAAAACAAGAAGAAGCGACTCCAGTGGGCACACGATCACCAAAATTGCCTGGAACATGACAGCGAGTTCAGTTTACTTAAGTGGCATGCGCAGTCCCCGGACCTCATCCCAATAGAGCATCTGATGCCCTTTTAGTGTGAGAGCTGTGCTAGCCTGTTTTGGTGGGATGGAGTTTACATCTGCCTAGTTAATATACCAATAAGAAACAGTGCTCCAAACCTCTCTGCCAATAACAGCTAGTTTTCAGTTTTCCCCTCCCCACTCAGACTACTCTGAGACAGTCCTCTTGCTTGAGAAATTTTCTAAGAAGCTATTTTTGTTTCTTCTTGACCATTTTAAATGAAAACCATCACAGTTAGGTACTTAATTGTTATCCATAAACTATTTGATGTTAAGATAAAAACAGCTACATTGGGCCTTTGACTCGAAACTTAAACGTTCTGAATTAATGCATAAATGTAACCAGCTGCGAGGCATCGACAATAACAGCGGTACAACCCGGGGTGCAGCTGCAGCAGGAGTGTCACGACTTCCGCCGAAGTCGGTCCCTCTCCTTGTTCGGGCGGGGTTCGACGGTCAACGTCACCGGCTTTCTAGCCATCGCCGATCCACTTTTCATTTTCCATTTGTTTTGTCTTTGTTTTCTACACACCTGGTTTCTATTCCCCAATTACATGTTCATTATTTAACCCTCTGTTTCCCCCATGTTGGTGTGCGTGTTTGTTTATTGTGTTCAGGTTGTATCTTTATGGCTGGTATTGTTTGCCGGGTTCGTTTTTATGCCCGTTATTTACGAGTGACCGGTATTTTCACGCACCTTTAGTATTTGTTTTATACTGGTGCAGTTCTTGGGAAAAACGACCTTGTACACTCATCTCTGCTCTCCTGCGCCTGATTCCATGCACCAGTTACCCACAGCCTGACAAGGAGGAGCAACGCAGGGTATCCAAAACACTTAGAATTTAGACTTTTGGAAAAATGTGGACAAACATCAGAATCTGATGTCAAATTTGTCAAACCGTGATATTTTATTGAGAGGAGAGGAGGAGGATTGAGATGAGATTAAGAGATAGACACGGCCTTTTATTAACAAGAAGACACAGGTTAGATTAAAATCAACAGGGTTGGGTAGGTTACTTTCTAAATGTATTCCTTTACAGTTGCTAGTTACCTGTCCAAACTCACTAATGTAATCTGATTACTTTCAGGTACTTTTATATTTTTTTCCCCTTAAGAGACGTTAGAAGAAGACAAAGATGAATATTACCAATTGCAGGATAAAGCAATGTTAGAGTTTACATAGCTTGCCATAAATGGATGTTGCATTTTACAATATGGGTTATGTAGGCATCTTCTAACCCATTGCTTTCTACTTCAATATATTAAAAAAACAAAGTGTGGCAGATTTCCAGTCATTCCAATTATTTTATACCCCTTGATCTTCAAGAATAGGACTTGAAAATATAGATTTGTCAAATTATTTTACCTGAAAGTAACCCAAAAATTAAGAATTTATTAGCCTACTCTGTTATTTATGACTTTGTTGTCATGGAGGACTGATTGGGTTCATTCCTTCGAGTTTACAAATAAATGCTGCCCTCATTGAGTGGCATTTCTTTTAGTACCAATGAAAAGTTCTATTTGCGTGTGGAAAATGAATGCCATATGCTACATTTGCTATAGGCCTATTGTTTACGTGTTTTATTGGTGACACTTTAATATCTCGATAATTGCTTTATTCAGCACAAATTAGATTGAGCAATAAAAGCCTCACTTGTGGTCTTAACCTTTTACTGCATTTTGCTAAATCAGGGTCACACAGAGTCTTTCTTGGTAGTCTTAAACAAATCTACATTGAAACAAAGGATACACCTCACATACATGGTTGTCACGCCCTGACCTTAGAGAGCATTTTATTTCTCTATTTTTGGTTAGGTCAGGGTGTGATTAGGGTGGGCATTCTATATTTTCTATTTCATTTCTATTTCTCCTTCTTCAACCGACGAGAGTCGTTACAGAACTCCCCACCACAAAAAGACCAAGCAGCGTGGTCAGGAGGAATGGACGTGGGAGGACATCCTGAATGGTAAAGGATCCTGGACGTGGGAGGAGTTCCTGGCTGGGAAGGATCGCCTCCCATGGAAGCAGACGGAGGCAGCAAGGAGGGAGCAACTATAGAAGAGGTCACGGCTAGCACGGAAGCCCGAGAGGCAGCTCCCACATTTTTGGGGGAGGGGGAACACGGGGAGATTGGCAGAGTCAGGGTTTAGACTTGAGTCCCGTGCTTACCGTGGGGAGCGTGTGACCGGTCGGGCACTGTGTTATGCGATGATGCGCACCATGTCTCCAGTGCGCAGTCACAGCCCGGTGCGCTATATTCCAGCTCCCCGCATTGGCTGGGCTAGAGTGGGCATTCAGCAAGGACGGATTGTGCCGGCTCAGCGCTCCTGGCCTCCTGTGCGTCTCTTCGGTCCAGGATATCCTGCGCCAGCTCTACGCATGGTATCCCCAGTTCGCAAGCACATCCCAGTGCGGCCTGTTCCAGCTCCCCGCACTTGTCGTGCTACAGGGGGGATTCAGCCAGGAAGCGTTGTGCCAGCTCTATGCTCCAGACCTCCAGTGCGTCTCCGCTCTATGCACTATGCCTCCAGTGCACCTTCATAGCCCAGTGCGTCCCGTGCCAGCTCTCCACACTCACCGAGCTAAAGTGGGTATCCAGCCAGGACGTGTTGTGGCAGCTCCCCGCACCAGGCTTCCAGTACGTCTCCTCAGTCCAGTGAGACCTGTTCCGGTTCCACGTACAAAGCCTCCAGTGATGATCCATGGTCTGAAGCCTCCAGTGATTATCCAGGGCACGGAGCCTCCAGCGACGGCCCCCAGTCCGGAGCCTCCAGCAACGGTCCCCAGTCCGGAGCCTCCAGCGACGGTCCCCAGCCCGGAGCCTCCAGTGATAATCCAGGGCACGGAGCCTGCAGCGACGGTCCCCACGTTCGGAGCCCTCAGCGACGGTCCCCAGTCCGGAGCCTCCAAGCGACGGTCCCCAGTCCGGAGCCGTCCAGCGACGGTCCACAGTTCGGAGCCTCCAGCGACGGTCCCCAGTCCGGAGCCTCAGCAATGGTCCCCAGTCCGGAGCCTCCAGCGACGGTCCCCAGCCCGGAGCCTCCAGTGATAATCCAGGGCACGGAGCCTTCAGCTACGGTCCCCAGTTCGGAGCTCCAGCGACGGTCCCAGTCCGGAGCCTGCAGCGACGGTCCCCGGTCCGGAGCCTCAAGCGACGGTTCCCAGCAAGAGCGTGCAGCGACGACTACGGTCCGGAGGTCCCGGCGACGTTCCCTGCACCGGAGGCGCCACCGAAGTGGGGGGAGCTGAAAGCGGAGCGGGGTCTGCGTCCCGCACCGGAACCCCACCGGAACCCCCACCGAGCCCCACCGAGAGTAGATGCCCACCCGGAACCTCCCCTATTAGTTCAGGTTGCGGCCGGAGTCTGCACCTTTGGGGGGGGGGGGGTACTGTCGGCTGCCTGACCTTAGAGAGCCTTTTATTTCTCTATTTTTGGTTAGGTCAGGGTGTGATTAGGGTGGCATTCTATGTTTTCTATTTCATTGTTGTTTTGCCATGTGTGGTTCCCAATAGGAGGCAGCTGTCTATCGTTGTCTCTGATTGAGGATCATATATAAGTTGTGGTTTTCCATTTGGTTTTCGGTGGCGAGTATTTTCTGTTTAGCTGTTTTGTTGCCTGACAGAACTGTTCGCTTTCGTTTTTTCTACTTTGTTATTTTGTTGCGGTGTTCAGTTTAATTAAAAATCATGAACACCTACCACGCTGCACCTTGGTCTCCTTCTTCAACCCACGAGAGTCGTTACAATGGTTATGGGCTTAAAAAAGACACCTGTACCATGTCAGATATACTGTAGAGTTGAAATGGAATTCAAACTTGTTTTTTGTTTTCATTCCAATATTACACTTTATATACATCACAGAAGACCGAAATATGGCCAAACTGTTTGACATAGAAACACCGGATTTTCGGTGTTTGAAATAACATTTATTAATTATGAAATTATGAAAAATCCACCCATGATGCCACTAGATCATTTGGCTGCAGGAAAGGGCTACATTAAACTTGTTTTTGACAGTATGTGGAGAACAATACCACGGAGGAGTTTAAAAGGGAGGAACGCCCTCAAACTTTAATTCCATAGGCTGGGATCCTCACTATGCTGAACATTATTGTGTTAAAATACACATATATTGTATATACATTTGTGAACAGCCATCCACAGCAATCACAATCCATAAGGTTCAAATAGCTAAATGAGAGAGCAGCAGTGTGATTCACATAATTGCGCTATGTATCACCAGTAGGCTACACCGTTGCTGTCGTCCTCACCTTCAAGCATTTATTCAAGATGGATGTATAATCTTTGAATGCCGACAGCCGTCGCACCATTTGGAAGACAGCATAGCCTACAAAAGTCCTATTCCTGCTCTTTTCACACGATCCATCAAAATGCATTTGTTTGTGTCGTTATAATGGTCTCTGACATGTAGTCAGATTCGTTCAGGCGGAACAAACTTGAGCATTTTTCCAATGCTGATTTGAATGTCATTGATAAAGCATAAAGGTGTCATAAAGAATTGTTTCGCAAACATTCTTTCTGAATTTAAAAGTAATCCTAGAAGTAATCATCTAGTTTTTCAAAAGTATCAGTAATTTGATTCCAATATTCTTGCTGGTAACGTAACGGACTATTGTTACAGTTTTTTGTAATCAATTACATGTAAATGATTACACACACACAAACACGAAAGCACACACGCACACACACACACACACACACACACACACACACACACACACACACACACACACACACACACACACACAAACACCCACACACACACACACACACACACACACCTGTCTCTTATACACATCTAGATGTGTATAAGAGACAGCTGTTTCCCTCATGTTGGTGTGCGTGTTTGTTTTTTTATGTTCAGGTTGTATCTTTATGGCTGGTATTGTTTGCCGGGTTCGTTTTTATGCCCGTTATTTACGAGTGACCGGTATTTTCACGCACCTTTAGTATTTGTTTTATACTGGTGCAGTTCTTGGGAAAAACGACCTTGTACACTCATCTCTGCTCTCCTGCGCCTGATTCCATGCACCAGTTACCCACAGCCTGACAAGGAGGAGCAACGCAGGGTATCCAAAACACTTAGAATTTAGACTTTTGGAAAAATGTGGACAAACATCAGAATCTGATGTCAAATTTGTCAAACCGTGATATTTTATTGAGAGGAGAGGAGGAGGATTGAGATGAGATTAAGAGATAGACACGGCCTTTTATTAACAAGAAGACACAGGTTAGATTAAAATCAACAGGGTTGGGTAGGTTACTTTCTAAATGTATTCCTTTACAGTTGCTAGTTACCTGTCCAAACTCACTAATGTAATCTGATTACTTTCAGGTACTTTTATATTTTTTTCCCCTTAAGAGACGTTAGAAGAAGACAAAGATGAATATTACCAATTGCAGGATAAAGCAATGTTAGAGTTTACATAGCTTGCCATAAATGGATGTTGCATTTTACAATATGGGTTATGTAGGCATCTTCTAACCCATTGCTTTCTACTTCAATATATTAAAAAAACAAAGTGTGGCAGATTTCCAGTCATTCCAATTATTTTATACCCCTTGATCTTCAAGAATAGGACTTGAAAATATAGATTTGTCAAATTATTTTACCTGAAAGTAACCCAAAAATTAAGAATTTATTAGCCTACTCTGTTATTTATGACTTTGTTGTCATGGAGGACTGATTGGGTTCATTCCTTCGAGTTTACAAATAAATGCTGCCCTCATTGAGTGGCATTTCTTTTAGTACCAATGAAAAGTTCTATTTGCGTGTGGAAAATGAATGCCATATGCTACATTTGCTATAGGCCTATTGTTTACGTGTTTTATTGGTGACACTTTAATATCTCGATAATTGCTTTATTCAGCACAAATTAGATTGAGCAATAAAAGCCTCACTTGTGGTCTTAACCTTTTACTGCATTTTGCTAAATCAGGGTCACACAGAGTCTTTCTTGGTAGTCTTAAACAAATCTACATTGAAACAAAGGATACACCTCACATACATGGTTGTCACGCCCTGACCTTAGAGAGCATTTTATTTCTCTATTTTTGGTTAGGTCAGGGTGTGATTAGGGTGGGCATTCTATATTTTCTATTTCATTTCTATTTCTCCTTCTTCAACCGACGAGAGTCGTTACAGAACTCCCCACCACAAAAAGACCAAGCAGCGTGGTCAGGAGGAATGGACGTGGGAGGACATCCTGAATGGTAAAGGA
>NC_036842.1:27892850-27918942 GCF_002910315.2 Salvelinus sp. IW2-2015
AAATACACATATATTGTATATACATTTGTGAACAGCCATCCACAGCAATCACAATCCAAGGTTCAAATAGCTAAATGAGAGAGCAGCAGTGTGATTCACATAATTGCGCTATGTATCACCAGTAGGCTACACCCTTGCTGTCGTCCTCACCTTCAAGCATTTATTCAAGATGGATGTATAATCTTGAATGCCGACAGCCGTCGCACCATTTGGAAGACAGCATAGCCTACAAAAGTCCTATTCCTGCTCTTTTCACACGATCCATCAAAATGCATTTGTTTGTGTCGTTATAATGGTCTCTGACATGTAGTCAGATTCGTTCAGGCGGAACAAACTTGAGCATTTTTCCAATGCTGATTTGAATGTCATTGATAAAGCATAAAGGTGTCATAAAGAATTGTTTCGCAAACATTCTTTCTTAATTTAAAAGTAATCCTAGAAGTAATCATCTAGTTTTTCAAAAGTATCAGTAATTTGATTCCAATATTCTTGCTGGGAACGTAACGGACTATTGTTACAGTTTTTTGTAATCAATTACATGTAAATGATTACACACACACAAACACGAAAGCACACACGCACACCACACACACCACACACACACACACACACACACACACACACACACACACACACACACACACACACACACACACACACACACACACACACACACAACACACACACTTGCAATGAATACAGACATCAGTGCACACATCAGTAGTTCTGTGCAGCTGGAAGGTGAAGCTGTAATGAAGTCTTTATTCTCAGTCATTAAGGCTTGTCTACTACAATCACCCTGAGCTCAGCTCATTTCACACAATCAATACACTACGAGGAGGGGTGTGTGTGTGTGTGTGTGTGTGTGTGTGTGTGTGTGTGTGTGTGTGTGTGTGTGTCAGAATTGCCCTAGGGGAACAATCATGCTTTATAAGGCTTGAAGGACAGGACACATGTGTTAGTTGTACTTAGTCTACTATGGAAGCTAATATGCCATGTGCTGACGTCACATTACTATTGGAAACACATATCCAATGCCAGTCCTGAGGCGAGTTCAACAAGGCTACATGTTGCCAATGTAACAATTTCAGTTGAACGATTTGTATGAACATTCCAAAATGTTACGGTGAAACATCAAACAGCTACTTTTTGTAAGGATTACTGTTAGTTTTTTAGCGATAATATTCAAAGTGAAAATGACTTAGCTATTCCTACTAAATATAATAGAAAGTTTACATGTCCACTTGTTTATGTTTAGAGGCAGTTTAGACCCGAAACAGACACTTACGTTTGCTGCACACTGCCTTCTAACATTAGCAAACGGTCGCGGCTAACACCTAACAAATGGAATATGTTAGCTAACGTCAGCCAACTTTCACAAACTATTTCCCATGTTTGAACGCACATCTGCTCTATTACCAGCCTGATCACTAGAAATAGACTTTTGGACATTTGAAAAGGTTCTGAGTACGTCGACATATATGACTTCCTCGGCGCTCACAAAAAAAAGAAAAACGATTGCCCAGCACTGAGCACAAACTGGTGATGCTCAGAGCTGGCGCATGCAGCTTTGACTACTGAGGCCCCTCAGCTCACAATGCAAGCCATGAGAATACTTGGTGATACTTGATGGTAATAGTGCGTCGTTTTTTATTATTTTGTTTTAAGCCTTCCCAAACCATAGACTTAATCTTAACCACTCGGAATGAATGCCTTCTGTTTTAACCCTGTAACCAAGCGGGATTAAAAGGATCCGCCCCTTTTTTTTCAATTTTTGCCTAAAATGACATACCCAAATCTAACTGCCTGTAGCTCAGGCCCTGAAGCAAGAACATGCATTATCTTGGTACCTTTTGAAAGGAAACACGTTGAAGTTTGTAGAAATGTGAAAGGGAAGTTGGAGAATATAACACAATAGATCTGGTAAAAGATAATACAAAGAAAAAAACATCAGTTCTTTTGTATTTTTTGTACCATCATCTTTGAAATGCAAGAAAAAGGCAATAATGTATTATTCCAGCCCCGGGCACAATTTAGATTTTGGCCACTAGATGGCAGCAGTGTATGTACAAAGTTTTAGACTGATCCAATGAACCATTTTATTTATGTTGTATCAAAAACTGCCCAAATGTGCCTAATTTGTTTATTAATAACTTTTCATGTTCAAAATTGTGCATGCTCCTCAAACAATAGCATGCTATTCTCTCACTGTAATAGCTACTGTAATTTGGACAGTGCAGTTGGATTAATAAGAATTTCAGCTTTCTGCCAATATCAGATATGTCTATGTCCCGGGAAATGTTCTTGTTACTTACAACCTCATGCTAATCGCATTAGCCTATGTTAGCTCAACTGTCCCGTGGACGGGACACCGATCCCGAACCACAAAATGCGGTCTCAATTACCAATTTCCCTGGGAAATAAATGGACATTGCACGAGACTGTATCCTGCACAGAGGCGACAGAGGGAGAGGGGTTGCCTTTCTCAGATTGCCTTTCTCATTGTGGACAAACTTTTTATAGATGGACAGCTCCATAACACCATGGCTATACTAAATTCTACGGGGAAACCAGGTTACGGAAGAAATTATGAGGACTTTAAAATATCTGAACAGTATGAAGTTGATATGCGCACACACGCACTCAATTACACGCTCACTTACACACACAGACACACACACACACTTGAATTCGCTCTCTTCTCTCCTCTCTTTCTCTCTCTTCTCTCCTTCTCTCTTTCTCTCTCTTCTCTCCCTCTCTCCGCCCTCTCTCTATTGTCTAGAACTTTCTAGAATTCAACATGGTTCTTGTTTGTCTGTCTACATGTCTATTTATGTTTAGAACAAGCAATGGGAAGATATCAGAGCAGGGACATTGGGGAATAACATCTTGTACGGGAGACATTTGCACTGTGTTCCGTACAAGATCTATAGTCTCTATAGTAATGCAATGTCTCTTTCATAATCATGTGATACGTCAATTACTATGGAAATGCTGGGATGTGTTTTTCTATGAATATGATGTTTAATGCAACTTTGACGTTGATTCTATATGGATTACAATTATCATCTTGAATATGAAGGCTACTCTCACTTCATGTTACACACATAGACACTGAACCATGCAAATTGGCTGGGTTATTATCTATTTAGACATCACACATTATAGAAATGTTAGTTTGTCAGGTACTCAGCAGGATGGTCTGATTTCACTATTATTAAAACAAGACCCAGATGGCAAATATAAAGACCCAGTCTATCTAAAAAACTGGAGGCCCCTTACACTTCAATGTTGTGATGCAAAAATACTAGCAGAATGCATAGCACTCACAATTAAAAAGGTTTTATCAGGTATTGTTCATCCTGATCAGACAGTTTTTTACATGGACAATACATTGGAGACAATATACGACAACTACTAGAAATAATAGAACAACATGAAACGTCTAAGAAGCCAGGCCTGGTATTCATAGCAGATTTTGAAAAGGCCTTTAATAAAGTAAGATTGGATTTTACATGGTTCTCAAGAAGATTAATAAGAAAAGCTCAACACTTGTTTAAAAAATGACTTTTTGCCTTCGTGCAGAAATCAAATGAAAATTAAATGAAACCTTGTTTAAAGTATCTCTCTTTTTCAAACAAGCAATGTAGAGCTGGTTACAATTTCATCCCCCAGAAAAGACAGAGTAAATATTATGGTTGAACTAATAATGTGCTGGTTGATAAAATACCTGCATTTATGGAAAGGATGTTTGAGAAGGGTATTTTGTTTTTAAATAATATTGTAAATTGGAATGATGGAGTTACAGTATGTCTTTCATGGAGCTATCAGAAATGTATGGGAAGGTCTTCTCAATCCAAGATTACAACCAATTGATTATAGCACTAACCCAAAAATGGAGGTAGGGAACTGGTCTGTCTGCCCAATATACAGGATCAAAACTGGCAGAGGAACAAAAATAGCATAAATAGGAAAATAACCCAGTTTCATTTGGGGACCAGGATGTTGACAGCTGTGCCATACAGTTTGAAAAATAGCTGGGAAGAGATTTTTGATGTACTGATTCCATGGCACAGGGTGTAAAGAGTTCAAGATTCAAGACTTCATGCTTTTCATCAAAAATTATGCCACCAAGAAAATGTTGAATATTTGTGGCATTCAACCTCTGCAGATTTTGTTGCGATGATACAGAATCAATAAACCATTTGTTCTGGTATTGCCATCAGGTAGCTTGTATCTGGTCTCAGTTCAGGAAAGGCTGAAAAAGCATAGCATTAATCTAAAATTGATGCTAGAAATAGCATTATTGGGAGATTAGAAAGACCTGGTCAGTCAATTACTAATATACTAAAACTCTTAGTAAAAGTATTTATCTTCAACTTGCAATCTGTGGATTCGATCAGATAGATAAAAAATTGTATGTTAAACATCAAAGCATAGTTGAAAGATATTTAAATGGCACGTAGAAATCCAAAGAGGGTGGCCAGCAGAGAAAGGTGGGATGGGCTGAGGGAAACTGAGGGTTGGAATGTGGAACTGGAGACAAGTGGGAGTGAAGATTGATGGTCAAAGATAAAAGTAAAAAATATAGTCAAAATAAACAAAAAATAAGTTTAACCGACACTTAAAAGGAATATTGTTACATCCAATGGCTGTTTGCCTGAGGCTGGTACCACGCAAGTGTTTGTATGCGCGTACGCATGCATACACACAGACACACACAGACATAAATACATGTAAATAGTGCCAGTTGGACCTTGCTGTTTAGATTTTTGTTGTTCTTGATGTCATTTGTTTTTGCATTGTTGTTTTCTGCTCTTGTTTTCTTTAGTTTTTTACTTCTTTCTCTTTTGTTCTTTTTGTTGGTTGTTGGCTCATTGGGTGGGTGGTGGTTTTGGTTGTGTTGGAGAGGGACGTTGGCTCATTGGGTGGGTGGTGGTTTTGGTTGTGTTGGAGAGGGACGTTGGCTCATTGGGTGGGTGGTGGTTTTGGTTGTGTTGGAGAGGGACGTTGGCTTGGCGGGGGGGTGGAGATGGGAGGGTTTGGGGGTGGGGAGTGGAGGGGGAGGTTTTTTTCAGGGGGGGAGCTGTGGGGGTGTTTTGGATGGTTGAGGGGCAGCTCTTGAGGGGAACTGTGGGGGGATCTTGGATGGTTGGTGGCCTGGCAGTTGGGAGCTTGGGCCGGTGGCCGAGAGGTCGCTGGTTCGGGTCCCGATTCGACTGGGTGGGGGATCTGTCCATGTGTCCTTGTGCGGGGCGCATGACCCTGGTTGCTCCTGTGGGTCAATCTGGATGGGAGTGTCTGGTGGATGACTGAATGTAATGTAAATGTTGAGCGGCTTCACTGCAGGTAGATAGTATGTAAAAAATAAAAACGATTAAAAAAACTGTAATTGACGTTCATTCATAATTTGTCGAATTCCAAAGGGAAGCTATGAGATCGTGTTGCTATTAGAAGCGTAGGAGGTTGCTGAGGGTTGAACTGCTCATATTAATGTCTGACATGGCGTGATGGATACCCATGTGTTTGATTAGTTAAAGTTAGTGCATTCATCTTAAGATAGCTAGGTGGGACAACCACATATCACAGTAAGTACATTTTTCCTCAGTAACGTAGCTACTGTATCAGTAGAGTCAGAGCTAGAAGGAGGTGGGGGGGATCAAGTGCAAGTGCAGGTTGTGTTTATTTTATTTTTTTATTATGTTTTTTATTCCATTCCAGCCATTACTATGAACCCGTCCTCCCCAATTAAGTTGCCAACGGCCGCTTGTGATTAGAAGTATAATATAGGATGTGAAGTATGAAATAAAAATGCTAATATAATATGTGTTCCCACTACAACAAACTCTGTCACCGATGATGAGAATTAGGTCTTGATCTTTACAACATTTACATTTCTCTTTAAACTGTGTGTGTGTGTGTGTGCGTGCGTGCGTGCGTGCGTGCGCGTGCGTGCGTGTGCGTGCGTGCATGCGTGTGTGTTTCTGTTGTAGCTTCATTAAACAGATAATATAGTGAGTTTATATTTAGCTACAGTCACATTAGATGCTAGTGATGTGTAACAAGAGAAACACTGGGGTTACACAGTGTGTCTGTGTCTGTTAACTTTTTGTGCTCATCATTTTCTCTCTCTCTCTGCCTCTCTTTCTCTATCCAACAAATCTCTCAGACTCTTCTCTGTCCAAGGCCAGCCCATGTTCGGAGCCAGGGAAACCCTGTAACCCATGTCTCGATGCAGCCAAGGCTTGCAACCTCAATGAAACCTGCAAGAGACAACGCTCCAATTACATCGCTATCTGCAACAAGCTCTCTCAGCCCTCACTGGCCAACCAGGAGCCTTGCAGCCGCAAACGATGTCACAAGGTGGGTGGTGGTTGGACCTGCACAAATGACATCCTATTCCCTAGTAATACACTAATTCTGACCAGAGCCCCATCACATGGTGAATGATAATAATTATATTATTTTGTGTTCCCAGGCGCTGCGTCAGTTCTTTGAGCGTGTGCAGTGGGAGCTGAGTTACCCCCTGTTGTTCTGCTCGTGTCCGGACCAGGCCTGTGCTGAGAGACGTAGACAGACCATTGTACCTGCCTGCTCCCACCAGGAGAAACACAGACCCTCCTGTCTAGAGCTCCGACGCGCCTGCCGCTCCGACGCACTCTGCAGGTAAACAAACCCAGACAGACACACACAAAAAAACATACACCTCTACAAAATGTACACTCAAGTGTACACATGAATTTGCACACGGATGCAATAACATAATTCCAAACACACTCAAGTGTGCACACTCATTTATGCATGAACACACAAACAAACACATGCACATACACACCCGAGCACTGGGATCCCAATCTTTTGGCTGTCTCATGCATTAATTTCCTTTCTGCCTCCTACATAATGTTAAAAAGAACCCAGTGGTGTGTGGATCTGTTTTGTGTGTATATATATATATGTGTGTGTGTGTGTGTGTGTGTGTGTGTGTGTGTGTGTGTGTGTGTGTGTGTGTGTGTGTGTGTGTGTGTGTGTGTGTGTGTGCTGAAAGACTTTAAGGGTGATTTAAAAAGTGAGAGCGCGAAAGAGAGTGACCAAAGATGGACAGAGAAAGAAAAGAGAGAGAGGTGAAAAAAAGGGAGCAGAGAAACAGAGAGAAAGAAAGAGAGAGCGGTAGAGAGATTAAGAGGATAGTTAGAGAATGGTAACGGGTGTAACTTGGGGCAACCTCTGAGTTGGATGCTAATTGCAACAGGCAGCCAGGAACTCATTAGCTATGCAAATATGGTAAATATGTAAATGAGCAGTCCCAATGAGGGACGACTAATTAAAGAGAACGTTTAGACAAAACAATCTAATTATAACCAAAAACAGACACAAACATACCCACGCACATATGCATGTGCACACTCGTGCACGCACGCACAACCACACACTAGACAACTACCCACCTACACACTCCTTGTAACGGGTGTCGTTGTCTGATGAGGAAGAATCGGACCAAAGTGCAGCGTGGTAATTGTTCATGACTTTTATTTAACTGAACACTGAAACAAAAATAACAAAGTGAATAACGAAACCGAAACAGTCCTGTCAGGTGCAGAAAACACTAAACAGAAAATAACTACCCACAAAGCATAGGTGGGGAAAAGCTACCTAAGTATGGTTCCCAATCAGAGACAACGATAGACAGCTGTCCCTGATTGAGAACCATAACAAAGAAATACAAAACATAGAAAAAGGAACATAGAATGCCCACCCAAATCACACCCTGACCAAACCAAAATAGAGACATAAAAAGCTCTCTACGGTCAGGGCGTGACACTCCTATCTCCTCTCCCTTCCTCTCTTCTACACTCCTCTCCTCATGTAAATATTGGTACAAGTTGTTTAAATGGGAGTTTAGGCTATTTCTGACTACATTATATTTTCAAGGTCAGCAGTGTCAGTTATGGGTTTATATGTTATTATAATTACATGGTGTATTGTGTGTGTGTGTGTGTGTATTTGTGTGGATATGTGTGTGTGTGTATGTTTTTTTCTGCCTCTGCTAATGTAGATATTATAATAAGGTGTCTCCCATGGGATTACTGTGAGTCTGCTTTACTGTGACTGACAAGTCAGGGTCAGAGAGAGAGAGGGGAAAAGAGCGAGAGGAACGAGAGCTGGGGAGGGTGAAAAAAATAGAAGGATAGAAGGAGAGTGGAGAGAGAGAGTGTAGAGAGAGGGGGGGGGGGGGGAGTCTATGTCCTCATTAGATATGCATGCACACCCCTTTAGCCAGCCAAGGTTATTAGCTTGGACACCAGAATACAGCATGTAGCAGCTAACTGTCACGCTGTAAGTCCAACTTGTATTTCTTTATGTGCCCAACTTTTTATTCAGTGTTACAGGAACAAAAAACAAAGCTTACAAAGATAACCCCAACCCATCAGCAAACATTCACTGTCTACTTGATAAGCAACTCCAGTGTAGATTTGGCCTTGTGTTTGAGGTTATTGTCCCCCTGAAAGGTGAATTAATCTCCCAGTGTCTGGTGGAAAGCAGACTGAACCATGTTTTCCACTAGGATTTTGCCTGTGCTTACCTCCATTCTGTTTCTTTTTATCCTGAAAAAATACCCATAACATAATGCAACCACCATTATGCTTGAAAATATGGAGAGTGGTACTCAGTAATGTGTTGTATTGGATTTGCCCCAAACAAAACACTTCGTATTCAGGACAAAAAGTTAATTGCTTATCACATTTTTTCAGTATTATTTTACTGCTGTTTTACAATGGATATAATGTGTCAGATATTCTTGACAGGCTTCCTTCTTTTCACTCTGTCAATTAGCTTAGAATTGTGGAGTAATTACAATGTTGTCATCCTCAGTTTTCTCCAATCACAGCCACTTTGACATTATCTGGTATTGTGTGTTGGCCAGTGACAAAAACATCTTAATTTTATCAATTTTAAATTCAGGCTGTAACACAACAAAATGTGGAACAAGTCAAGGGGTGTGAATACTTTTTGAAGGCACATAGTTTGTATTTATTATGGATCCCCATAATATCCTGCCAAGGCAGCAGCTACTTTCCCTGTGCTCCAGCAAAATGAAGGCAGTTATACAATTTTAAAACATAACAATACATTCATACCATATTTTACAACACATTAGTGTATCCTCTCACTCTACTACTACATATCTACAACATAAAATCCATGTGTACTGTACGTGTGTGTGTGAACTTTGCCACAGAAGCATTCAATTGCAGGGCAATGCCAAATCATTTACCTTATTTAGGGGACACAGTGAACAGTTGGGAGTTGGGGCCAATTTCATCGTAAAACGTTTCCTTGGTGTTAAATACAGTCTGTGAACAAACGTAAAATGTATAAATTGATGGTTTGGATTACGGGATACCAAGGTCAAATTTTTCCATATTCTGTTCCAGTTAAAGGGTTGTTAAGATTCAATTAGATCTGCAGACCATACTTTTTTAATGGCTAATTGTTCAGATTCAATTAGATCTGTTGACCATACTTTTTTAATGGCTAGCTCAGAATATGAGCTTTCCCAAAGCTGTTTATATATTCTAGAGTTTGGCAGCACAGATAATTTATTTATAAAACCCATCATTGGATGGTTTGGTAGGGAAAAAATTTGGAATGTTCTCATACCATTAGTGTCCATGATATCGGTAAGGGTATGGATTCCACATTTGGACCATTGGGGGAATGCAAAAGGCTACCCTCCGGATTACAAGGCATTATTGTAAAATATTGGAGTACGGGCATGCCATTTTGATTCCCAGTTTTTTTTAAATTAAATGTTGTGCCAAATGGAAATTGTGTGAGCAATAATAGGACCAAAGCAAAGTTACATTTTTTTTAAGGGATATATCAGTGAAGACCACCTCATCGAGGGAAAGAGGAGACACTATATTTCTCTCTATACTCAGCCAAGGGGCTGAAGAATGTCTAAACCAATTTAGGATGGGGCGAATTGCTAGTACCTGGAAATCCTGGAAATACATTTTATCGTTTGGTACAGATAGTCCTCCTATCTCTTTCCGTCTTTGTAAATGTGTTAATTTTATCCAGGATCGTCTACCTCACCACACAAATGTTGAAACCGCACTATGAATTGTATCCCAATAGCCAGAAGGGGGAGCCATGGGAAGCATTAAAGTACAGAAATTCAGCCGTTGCAGTTTTTCATTTTGACAATAGATATTCTGCCAATTAAAGCAACTGGGATATTATTCCATCTACTGAGGTCCGATTTAATTGTTTTCAGCGTTCTGTTAAAGTTTCTGTCAATGGTTTTATCTAAGGAAGGAAATAAATCTACTCCTAAATATTTAAAATGGGAAATGGGTTTCCATAAGTAAAGATGGAGTCTCAAGACTCCAACGGGGTCTTGAGAGGCATTGGGGCAGAAATTAAGATGAATTAATCTATGATCTTCAATGCGTTTGGGAGCGATTGAAATACATTGTCCAGATACAGTATAGTAAGATATTGTCTGCGTATAATGAGAGGAAGTGATCAGTAGATTTAGGAAAATGTGTGTTATTTCCTTCGATTGATGAATTGCCTGGGCCAGGGGTTTCATGGATAATAAGAATAGCAAAGACGACATTGGATTGCCTTGTCTGCTGCTTCTAGTGATTCTGAACGGCGCAAAACATATATTGCCGGCTATAACTATGACTGAGGGATTAGAATATGGTATTTTAATCATATGAATGAAATTGGAACCAATTCCCATATTTATTTATATTTTACCAGGCAAGTCAGTTAACCTCTCTAGGGTATGTGGGACGTTAGCATCCCACCTCATCAACAGCCAGTGATACTGCAGGGCGCCACATTCAAAACAACAGAAATCCCATAATTTAGATTCCTCAAACATACGAGTATTTTACACCATTTTAAAGCTACACTTGTTGTAAATCCAGCCAAAGTGTCCGATTTCAAAAAGGTTTAACGACGAAAGCACACCAAACGGTTATGTAAGGTATGGGCCAAGTCACAGAAATAGACAGCCATTTTTCCAGCTAAAGAGAGCATTAACAAAAAGCTGAAATAGAGATAAAATGAATCACTAACCTTTGATAATCTTCATCAGATGACACTCATAGGACTTCATGTTACACAATACATGTATTTTATGTTCGGTAAAGTTCATATTTATATCCAAAAATCTGAGTTTAGGCAAGACGCTACTGTATCACAAAAAGCCTGAGAAAATGCATAGCACCACATTAAAATGAATGACTATGAAAATTACTATAAAATCAAACTTTCATTAAATCACACATAAAAGATATCAAATTAAAGCTACACTGGTTGTGAATCCAGCCAACATGTCAGAATTCAAATAGGCTTTTCAGCGAAAGCATACGATGCTATTATCTGAGCATAGCACCATTGTAAACAAAAGAGAGAAAACATTTCAACCCTGCAGGAGCGACACAAAACGCAGAATAAAAATATAATTCATGCCTTACCTTTGACCAGCTTCTGTTGTTGGCACTCCAATATGTCCCATAAACATCACAAATGGTCCTTTTGTTCCATTAATTCCGTCGATATATGTCCAAAATGTCCATTTATTTAGCGCATTTGATCCAGAAAAACACCGGTTCCAACTTGCTCAAACATGACGACAAAATATATCAAAGGTTACCTGTAAACTTTGCCAAAAAATGTCAAACTACTTATGTAATACAACTTTAGGTATTTTTTTACGTTAATAATCGATAAAATTGAAGACGGAATTATATGTGTTCAATACAGGATTAAAATGATATGTAGCATGCCTTCTGTTTGATTGAAACGCATGTCTAGGACACCAGGAGTGCCTCGACTTCAAGATGGCCGTATTTCTTCATTACACAAAGGAATAACCTCAACCTATTTCTCACGACTGTTGCCATCCAGTGGAAGCCGTAGGAACTGCAAGCAAGTTGCTTAGAAATCTGGTTTCCCAATGAAATCTCATTGAAAAGACAGTGACCTCAAAAAAAAAAGAAATCTGAATGGTTTGTCCTCGGGGTTTCGCCTGCTAAATAAGTTATGTTATACTCACAGACATGATTCAAACAGTTTTAGAAAATTCAGAGTGTTTTCTATCCAAATCTACTAATAATATGCATATCTTATCTCCTGGCAATGAGTAACTGGCAGTTGAATTTGGGTATGTTTTTCATCCAAACGTGAAAATTCTGCCCCCTACCCTAGAGAAGTTAAGAACAAATTCTTATTTTTAATGATGGCCTAGTTCACGGGAAGAATGACTGATTTTTACCTTGTCAGCTCGGGGATTTGATCTTGCAACCTTTACAGTTACTAGTCCAAAGCTCTAACCACTAGGCTACCCTGCCACCACAAATATGTTCCAACACAGACCAGAGATATGACCATTCTAGTCTATCAAAAGCTTTTCCTGCATCGAGAGATAATACAGTCCAAGGAACTGTTCTTTCTGAGGAAGAATCTAAAATACTGTACACTTTGTAATAGTCGAAGGAGGTTATCCGAGGATAAACGCTTTTTAACAAACCCGCTTTTGTCCGTGTGGAACTATTAGGGTACGTACTTCTAGAAACGGGACGACAACATTTTGGAAAATAGAATATCTGTATTTTTCAAGACAGGGGGCGATAGTGAGAACACTGGGTGGCATCCTTCACTATGTTTAATAAAAGCAAAATTAATGATGTATTCACATCTCTCCCAATTTAACCTTTGTGAACGGCTGTATTAATCATTTCGATTCAGGCTGGGGGTGCCTGTGTGTGCTGCCGCAGTGCCTACTACTATGATTTCGAAGTCGACGTCGGCAACCCGTCCCTGCTCTGGATCGAGCGGCGCTTCTCCATCTTTCGGAGGCCTGCACCAGGCTCCGGGAGCAATGGGCTCAAGTTATCCTGCCTCTCGCCCGTCCATAAAGGGTTCTCCGAATCCTGTGAAGCGTGGTAGTGCGTGGATTTTCTCATCCTTCTCACCAGCTGTGATTTTGGGAAGCTCCATGGTAAGAAAAGTGACCATCCCTGGTGCAAAAACAATGTCCTAGCCCGGAGCTCGAGTAAATTACATTACTAAGCTGCTCGTGAATGTACTACGTCAGGACATGGAAATTGATTCTATCGTAGTCCATGTGAGTTTTAATGACATTATGAAGGGCAGCTCTGAACAGTTGAAACTGGATATTAAAGAGCTGATTGACTCTCTGCTAGACACTAACAAAAGACCCATCATTTTTGGCCTTGTGCTCTATCTGAATCGTGGCATTGAACGCTTTAGCAGGAGTTACCTGTCTAACAGAACGCAGAGGGTGTTCTTTAATGGAAGCCTCTCCAACATAATCTAGGTAGAATCAGGAATTCCCCAGAGCAGCTGTCTAGGCCCATTACTTTTTTCAATCTTTACTAACGACATGCTTTGAGTAAAGCCAGTGTGTCTATGTATGCTGATGTCTCAACACTATACATGTCGACTACTACAGCGACTGAAATGACTGCAACACTTAACAAAGAGTTGCAGTTAGTTTCAGAGTGGGTGGCAAGGACTAAGTTAGTCCTAAATATTTCCAAAACTAAAAGCTTTGTATTTTGGACAAATCATTCACTAAACCCTGAACCTCAGCTAAATCTTGTAATAAATAATGTGGAAATTGAGCAACCCTGGATTGTAAACTGTCATGGTCAAAACATATTGATACAACAGTAGCTAAGATGGGGAGATGTCCATAATAAAGCGCTGCTCTACCTTCTTAACAGATTTTTCAGTCGTGTGGTCAGGTGCCACAAAAGGGACCTCTGAAAATTGCAAAAAATTGCATATTGGCTCAGAACAGGGCTGCACGGCTGGCCCTTGGATGTACACAGAGAGCTAATATTAATAATATGCATGTCAATCTCTCCTGGCTCAAAGTGGAGGAGAGATTGACTTCATCACTACTTGTATTTATGAGAGGTATTGACATGTTGAGTGCACCGAGCTCTCTGTTTGGACTACTTGCGCACAGCTCGGACACCCATGCATACATGCCACAAGGGCTTGCAAGTAAGCATTTCACAGTAAAGTCTACACTTGTTGTATTCGGCGCATGTGGCAAATAACGTTTGATTTGAAGAGGTCTCTTCACAGTCCCCAAGTCCGGAACAGTACTACATAGAGCCATGACTACATGGAACTCTATTCCACATCAAGTAACTGATGCAAGCAGTAAAATTAGATTAGAAAAACAGATAAAAATACACCTTATGTAACAGCAGGGACTGTGAACCAACACAAACATAGGCACAGACACATGCACACACACACACACACGATAACATACACACTACACACACACTTACACATGGATTCTGTACTGTAGATATGTGGTAGTGGTGGAGTAGGGGCCTGAGGACACACAGTGTGTTGTGAAATCTGTGAATGTATTGTTTTAAAATTGTATAACTATGCTACTTTTAACTATGCTACTGTTCAACGATATGCATCTTCTAGCGAACTATTGATAGGATAGGCACCTGTCGGTCACAAAGCGAGTGATGACAGAGAAACACAGCAGAGAGGAAGAGGATAGAATCTGTCAAAAATATGCCCAATGCGTTTCTATGGGCGTATTTTGGACCTAAGCTTGTCGCCTGCCTTCCTGCATTTGGGACAGCAACTCCCATTGTTAGGGCGGAGACATGAGCAACTCGTCATAATATACAGATCTCTGGTTACAGTCAAATTTCTTTACACAGTGGAGGGAGAGAGAGCATGAATCGCATACATTTGCACGTCCCATGTAATGTAAGTAGTAACAATAAGTCAAAATCCACGACTAAGCCTAATTATTGTTTTCTGACACATTCATTTATTTTTATTTTGCGTGTTTCACATAGCACAACTGAACAGCAAGTGTTGACTAGTTTATAAAAGGTGTCGAATTGACTGAATAAAGCTTACATTTTTCTCTCCAACGACAAGAGGGGGGCAACAAATTTATTTTGCCCGGTTGGTGGGCGGCCCCCCAAACAAGTCTCGCTGAGGGCCCCCAAAAGGCTAGAGCCGGCCCTGATTATTATTATTATTATGATTGCTGAACATTGTACTTCGTTATTATTACTGTATTTGTATTTATTATGGATCCCCATTAGCTGCTGGCAAGGCCTCAGCTACTCCTCCTGGAGTCCAGCAAAATTAGGCAGTTTATTATGAAGTGCAAAATGTAGCCGGCTGAAAATAAGCCGACGCTAATGGAAAACACTGATTACTTCAAGTTTAGATAACTTGCTAAACTAACTTACCAATCTAAAAATTGTTAGCTGACATGACTAATGTAGTGACTGTCAGTGACTGACAAAACAAGAGAAAAACTGTTGATGTACAACCAAATATTGAACTTGCACCTTGTGTTTTCTACTATTATAACTTTCAATAGTAACTTGAGACCCCTACTGAGTCTTGTCTTATGCTGAGGGCAGCATCAGAGACATAGGCTAGGCTGCGTGATAGCATACCTGACTATTATGCCAGTCAAACTGAGGTTAGCCTAAATCTGTCGGGTCATCTCCTTGTATCAGGTATGAAGGTAAGACCCAGATGCAGACCACGTTGAAGAAACAATAGTTTAATATTTCAACAAGGGCAGGCAATAGACAGGTCACGGCAGGCAAGGGTCAGTAAACCAGAGGTGGGGCAAGGGTACCGGATGGCAGGCAGGCTCAGGGTCAGGGTAAGGCAGAGGTTAGTAATCCAGAGGGGAGCAAAGGTACAGGTTGGCAGGCAGGCTCAGGGTCAGGATAGGCAAGGGTCAGGCAAGGGTCAAAACCAGGAAGGTGAGAAAAGAGAGACTGGAAAAAGCAGGAGCTGAGACACAAAACCCTGGTTGACTCGAACAAACAAGACAAACTGGCAACAGACAAACAGAGAACACAGGTATAAATACACAGGGGATGATGGGGAAGATGGGCGACACCTGGAGGGGGGTGGAGACAATCACAAATACAGTTGAAACAGATCAGGCTGTGACACCTTGTGTGTTGGGCTTGATGTGCTTCTCGAATAAGTCTTGAGCCTCCTAGGCAGTGGAAAACTTGTGTGTTGTATTCTTGAAGGTCAAGATTTGTTTTGCCGGGTGGATGAAGCCACATCTCAGGTTTAGCTTGCGTAACTGGGATCTCACCTCATTGTAGGTCGCCCTCTGTTTCAGCAGTTCGGCACACAGGTCTGGGTAGATGCTGATCCTCTTCACCACATAGGTCAAAGCCCCTGATTTGATTTGATTAGATTTGATTACGCTACAAGGCGAATAAATTGCAGTTTGACATCAAAACTGTGGATTCGTACAATCCTGTACCAAGATCCGTTCCGGAGAGGACCTGTGCGGTGTGCAATGTTTATCAGCAGGGATCAAGCTTTTCCTGTCCAAACGGTTCATAGAAAAGATTGCTCATGAAGGAAGTTGGGTTCCACACTTCCACACCAGTTTCAAGTCCTGTGACCCGCACATTGAATTTAAGGGAATGATTTTTGAGTGATTCCGTTTCATTTTTTAAAGATATTTCCCCTTCTAACTTAGTTTGCAGTGTCTCCAGGTCATGGAGTCGCCCCTCTGTCACATTGGCTGTTGTCTCCAAAATGTTCACATTAGTTGAGTAGGTATCCATTTTAGAAGTGAACTGTGCAAGACATTTATTTATCGGTTTTAATTGCAAGTTGAGGGCAGAGGTCATTTCCTCACGAACAATCTTTCGGATAGTGGCGGCCAACTCTTTCTGTTTTCGGGTGTTGAGAGCTGCCATGTTCATACAGGTGAAATGTGAATGGACAGAATATGCCAGCTGCTGGAGCAAATAGACTTACTTTGTTCCTTGTAACACAGTGAACGGCCCACACCTTAATGTGATGTTTTATGTTGACATGTATTTGAAAATAAGTCAGTTAATTCATAGTTGTTTTGCAAAGCCACGAGAAATCGATGTGTTTCAATGCATGCCACCGGAACCGGAACATACACACACACACATGCACTTACACACACACTTCGCCCTTTGATTGTGGACTATGAATCAGACACCACATGCACCATCACAGCTCCTCCAAACCAATGGCACAGAGGTCAGTGTGTGTATGTGCCCATTTTAAAGGTTCCAGTAAAGCAATTCTCGTCCATCCTCACACACATAAACCAATACCCACGTACACACCCAAAAACACACAGGCATGCGCACACACACTCCCATGGAGTGACTTACCTCTATGAGAATGTCAACAGCACAGCATTCAGACTGGGGCTGGCCGATATGGCCTGAAGCTCATATCTAAAGAAATAAATAAACTTATGAGCGATTCACAATACGTATCTTGATTTTTTTCAATGTTTTCTCTAAATAAGCTTTGTGTTACAATTAAAGCTCAAATCCACAGCATTTAAAAAACAGTCAACTATAATGTAATGAAGTCAGGGCTTGTGTAATTATACCTAGGCTGAATTATAGGCCTTCCACAACCATGAGACCCACTAATCATTATTTGATCAAAATAGTTGTACCTGCTTTTTTGCAATAATCACTGATCTAGCTTTCAGGTCTTCTATAAAAATGCCCTTTTGTTTACAAATTTAACCAGAACCATGCATAATGCACATTCACTAATAATGTAGCAGGCATTATAAAAAATGATCACCCGTCTCATAAACAATCTCTCAAGTACAAGCCCACGTGCTAGTGAGTAGCCAGCTAATATTTATATTTCAGGTTTAGCCAACTTGGATCTAGGTATAATTTCACAAGCGTTGAATTTAGCTAACAAGGCAAAACAGTTTAATTGTTATGAACACAACCTGCTGTCTGTCTCCACCTGTTTGAACAGCATGCTAGCCTGTCCAGTTTGTTCACATGTTGAAATCAAGTGGCCTACCTTATTTCTCAGAATGAGAAATTGCCAATTCATTATATAATTGTTATATGCTTATTGCACATTTATAAAACACCACCTAAACAGCTAGAATACAGTTCATTCAGAAAGTATTCAGACTCCTTGACTTTTTCCACATTTTGTTACGTTAATGCCTTATTCTAAAATGGATTGACTAGTTTTTTCCCCCTTATCAATGAAAAAACAAAAACAGGTATTCAGACCCTTTACTCAGTACTTTGTTGAAGAACCTTTGGCACCAATTGCAGCATTTAGTATTATTGAGTTTGACACTACAAGCTTAGCACACCTTTTTACTGCTGCTCTTTAATTATTTAGAATTTTAATTTTTTTTACTTATCAATTTTTCTTAAAACTGCATTGTTGGTTAAGGGCTTGTAAGTAAGCATTTCACTGTAAGGTCTACACCTACTGTATTCGGCGTATGTGACAAATACAATTTGATTTGATTTGACTTATGGAGTTTCTCCCAATCTTCTCTGTAGATCCTCTCAATTTCTGTCAGGTTGGATGGGGAGCGTCTCTCCAGAGATGTTCGATAGGGTTCATGTCCGTGCTCTGGCTGGGCCCTCAAGGACATTTATAGACTTGTCCTGAAGCCACTCCTGTGTTGACTTGGCTGTGTGCTTAGGGTCATTGTCCTGTTAGAAGGTGAACCTTCGCCCCAGTCTGAGGTCCTGAGCGCTCTGGAGCAGGTTTTTATCAAGGATTTCTCTGTTCAACTTTTCCCATGATCCTGACTAGTCTCCCAGTCCCTGCCGCTGAAAAACAAACCCACAGTATGAAGCTGCCAATACCATGCTTCACCGTAGGGATGGTCCCAGGTTTTCTCCAGACGTGACGCTTGATTCAGGCCAAAGAGTTCAATCTTGGTTTCATTAGACTTTAGAACCTTGTTCCTCATGGTCTGAGAGTCTTAGGTGCCTTTTGGCCAACTCCAAGCGGGCTTTCATGTGTCTTTTACTGAGGAGTGGCTTCCGTCTGGCCAATCTTCCATAAAGGCCTGATTGGTGGAGTGCTGCAGAGATGCTTGTGCCAAGCTTGTAGCGTCATACCCAAGAAGACTAGAGGCTGTAATTGCTGCCGAAGGTTCTTCAACAAAGTACTGGTAAAGGGTCAGAATATTTATGTAAATATTATATTTCCGTTTTTTATTTTTTATACCTTTGCAAAAAAATCTAAAAACCTGTTTTTGCTTTGTCGTTATGGGGTGAGATGAGAACAAAACAAATAATTTCATCAATTTTAGAATAAAGCTGTAACGTAACAAAATGTGGAAAAACTCAAATCAAACTTTATTTGTCACATGCGCCGAATACAACAAGCGTAGACTTTACCGCGAAATGCTTACTTACAAGCCCTTAACCAACAGTGCAGTTCAAGAAGAAGAAAACATTTACCAAGTAGACTAAAATAAAAAGTAATAATAAAAAGGAACACAATAAGATTAAGAATAACGAGGCTATATACGGGGGGCACCGGTACCGAGTCAGTGTGCGGGGATACAGGCTTGTTGAGGTAATCTGTACATGTAGGTGGGGGCGAAGTGACTATGCATAGTTAACAGCGAGTAGCAGCGTATACACAAGGGAGGGGGGGGGGTCAGTCATCATAAATTGTCCGGTGGCGATTTTATGAATTGTTCAGCAGTCTTATGTCTTGGAGGTAGAAGCTGTTGAGGAGCCTTTTGGTCCTAGACTTGGCGCTCCGGTACCGCTTGCCATGCGGTAGCAGAGAAAAAAGTCTATAAATTGGGTGACTGGAGTCTCCGACAATTTTATGGGCTTTCCTCAGACACCGCCTGTTATGTAGATCCTGGATAACTGGAAGCTTGGCCCCAGTGATGTACTGGGCCGTTCGCACTACCCTCTGTAGCACCTTAGGGTCAGATGCTTAGCAGTTGCCATACCAGGCAGTGATGTAACCGGTCAGGATGATATCGATGGTGCAGCTGTAGAACATTTTGAGGATCTGGGGACCAATGCCACATCTTTTCAGTCTCCTGAGGGGGGAAAGGTTTTGTTGTGCCCTCTTCACAACTGTCTTGGTATGTTTGGACCACGATAGTTCGTTGGTGATGTGGACACCAAGGAACTTGAAACTCTCGACCCGCTCCACTACAACCCCGTCGATGTTAATGAGTGCCTGTTCGGCCTGCCTTTTCCTGTAGTCCACGATCAGCTCCTTTGTCTTGCTCACATTGAGGGAGATGTTGTTGTTGGATGTTGTTGGAGATGTTGTCCTGGTATCAGACTGCCAGTTCTCTGACCTCCTCCCTATAGGCTGTCTCATCGTTGTCGGTGATCACTGTTGTGTCGTCAGCAAACTTAATGATGGTGTTGGAGTCATGTTTGAACAGGGAATACAGGAGGGGACTAAGTACACACCCCTGAGGGGCCCCAGTGTTAAGGATCAGCGTGGTAGATGTGTTGTTGCCTACTTTCAACACCTGGGGGCAGCCATCAGGAAATCCAGGATCCAGTTGCAGAGGGAGGTGTTTAGTCCGGGGGTCCTTAGCTTAGTGATGAGCTTCGTGGGCACTATGGTGTTAAACGCTGAGCTGTAGTCAGTGAACAGCATTCTCACATACTGACATTTAATCCTAGTTAATATTTCCTGTCTTAGGTCAGTTATGATCACCACTTTATGTTAAGAATGTGTAATGTCTGTATAATAGTAGAGAAAATTATTTATTTCAGCTTTTATTTCTTTCATCATATTCCCAGTGGGTCAGAAGTTTACATACACTCAATTAGTATTTGGTAGCATTGCCTTTAAATTGTTAACTTGGGTCAAACGTTTTGGGTAGCCTTCCACAAGCTTCCCACAATAAGTTGGGTGAAATGTGACCCATTCCTCCTGACAGAGCTGGTGTAACTGAGTCAGGTTTTTAGGCCTCCTTGCTCCCACACGCTTTTTCTGTTCTGCTCACAAATTTTCTATAGGATTGAGGTCAGGGCTTTGTGATGGCCACTCCAATACCTTGATTTTGTTGTTCTTAAGCCATTTTGCTACAACCATGGAAGTATGCTTGGGGTCATTGTCAATTTGGAAGACCCATTTGCGACCAAGCTTTAACTTCCTGACTGATGTCTTGAGATATTGCTTCAATATATACACATAATTTTCCTTACTCGTGAGACCATCTATTTTGTGAAGTGCACAAGTCCCTCCTGCAGCAAAGCACCCCCACAACATGATGCTGCCACCCCCGTGCTTTACGGTTGGGATGGTGTTCTTCGGCTTGCAAGCGTCCCCCTTTTTTCTCCAAACATAACGATGGTCATTATGGCCAAACAGTTCTATTTTTGTTTCATCAGACCAGAGGACATTTCTCCAAAAAGTACGATCTTTGTCCCCATGTGCAGTTGCAAACCGTAGTCTGGCTTTTTATGGCGGTTTTGGAGCAGTGGCTTCTTCCTTGCTGAGTGGCCTTTCAGGTTATGTCGATATAGGACTCATTTTACTGTGGATATAGATACTTTTGTACCTGTTTCCTCCAGCATATTCACATGGTCCTTTGCTGTTGTTCTGGGATTGATTTGCACTTTTCGCACCAAAGTACGTTCTTCTCTAGGAGACAGAACGCGTCTCCTTCCTGAGTGGTATGATGGCTGCGTGGTCCCATGGTGTTTATACTTGCGTACTATTGTTTGTACAGATGAACGTGGTACCTTTAGGCGTTTGGAAATTGTTCACATGGTTTTGTTCACATCGGCTACCGAGAGTGTTATCACACAGTCATCCAGAACAGCTGGTGCTCTCGTGCATGCTTCAGTGTTGCTTGCCTCGAAGCGATTATAAAAGGCATTTAGCTCGTCTGGTAGGCTTGCGTTACTGTGCAGCTCGCGTCTGGGTTTCCCTTTGTTGTCCGTAATAGTTTTCAAGCCCTGCCACAACCGACAAGCGTCAGAGCAGGTGTGGTAGGATTCAATCTTGGCTCGCTTTGGTTGTTTGATGGTTCGTCTGAGGGCATAGCGGGATTTCTTATAAGCGTCTGGATTAGTCTCCCGCTCCTTGAAAGCGGCAGCTCTAGCCTTTTGCTCAATGCGGATGTAAAAGGGTCTGAATAGTTTCCGAATGCACTGTACGTACGCACACACACAAACACACACTGTAATAATATTCTTGTCACACATTTTCCTTAGGAGGCTTTTGCTCACACACTGCTCTGGTACTGCTGATAACCACATGACATACCACACACACACACAAACACACACACACAGGCAATTACTCCCTACAGGAGACATAAACATGCACGCACACACACTTTCACTGCAATTACACTCAACAGGACAATGAAAGAGAGCAAAAGAGTGTGATAGGATACATAGAGAGATAGCGGTTCCACGCCAGGGTAACCCAAAATGTTTTTGGTATCTCGGATTGTTCTGGTAATTCTCACATACAGGCTTCATTTGGAGGAAGGATGTTTGACATGCTTTTTACATTTATATATTTTTTAATTGTGTGGAGAAAATCATGATGGAAGTTGCCATTTTAGGCCCTTTTTAACCCTATATGCCTCCTTTGAGGCAGAGAGACATAGAGAGACAGAGAGAGAGAGAGAGAGAGAGAGAGAGTATAGACTAGATTATATGAGTCAGGTGAGTGTAGCAGTCATAGTGAGTGTATAGGTCGTTATCAATAAGGCGTCACAATAAGGTGCAGAGTGTTTGATTTGCCTGCTTGGGGGCAAGGAGACTCCCATCTCCACTATAACCATTGACAACTGTGTGCGGTTTTCAAGCGATTGTTAAATAAATATTAAGTATTTGGTTGTAACACCTCTTGAAGAGCATAGTCAGAACTACACATTTCAGATTATTCCACATTTAGCTCGATCATCAGAGTTATAGAGCAAGTAACTCCATGCTTTTCATGATCAGTAAACATCAAATGATCATGTTTTTTCAGATACATGAGGGTAGCCTATCCATTTGGCTTGTAGCTCGCTAGTTTAGTTTAGGCTTTTGGAAAGAGCTTGACATTGTCCTTGTAAAGTTGTCAGTCCGACTAACGTTACTGTCATCACCTCTAAAGATGGCATGCAAATCAAACAATATTTGGATATTGCTATCCATCTACTTTATCCCCTGAAGATTCGCTTGTTAACTAGCCATATTGACGTGATCTGTTATTAGCTAGCTTGTCAAATTGACATGGTCCATCAATCAATGTAACCTATCATGCCTGTCAGCAGCAATCATGATTAAACACTCTTAAAAACAATGTTGAAAAGGTGATAAGGTTTGCTAACTTTGCTAGGTAGGCCTATGTTGTTGGAGGAACAAGTACATTAGGTCTACTTACCAACATGTTTAACCAACTGTACAAAGTTGATTTGATTTGATTTGAAATGTTCTAATGGTAGTAAACATTATTAGCTAACAGTATATCGGCAAATGCGCCATTCTGCTGCTTGACAGGCAGAGCCCACAGAGGATTGGAAATTACATGACCAATTGATGTTTACTGATCATGAAAAGCATGCAGCTACTTGCTGTATAACTCTGATGATAGCGAGCTAAATGTGCGCAATTGTTTTGCATGGAGTAATCCGAAATGTTTAGTTCGGACTCTGCTTCTCAAGAGGTGATGATCTGTCTCCCCTTGCTCTTCATCTGCTTCCTCAAAACGCAAATATATTTTATCCTGGTGTATTGCCCTTTAACTTTCAACTAAGAAACATACTGTAGTTTTAATGAACAGCTTGCTTGTGCTAGGCATGTATTATCGATATCACATACGAGACCTGTGGTTTGTTTACAGTAAAGCTAGACTATAATACCAATTCTAGCACTGACCTTGTGATGATAATGTTGAACTGCATATAATTACAACAGGATGATACATAACATGAAGCAAACAAATTGCAACTTTGTTTCAAGCAACATGTATTTTGAAATTAAATTAAATTAACCTTAAAATATTCCTTTCTGCACGCCCCCATGATAGTGATATTTGCTAATAATGTCTCTCTCCTGTGCAAGTCATCCTTAAAGTGGAAATTACATAATTTAGCAACATGAAATCTTTAAAAAACACTTTTTAAAAACATTTTCTGACAAGCGAGCACTTACTGTATACAGTATATAGTCATTTTCACGGTTTCATAAATTCTTAGAATGTTTGGGAATTATGTATACTGAGGCATTTGTGAAGAGTCGATAGCAATATAGAGTGGGAAAGTGGCTGTGTGTTTGGACAATTAATAGACACTGCAGTAAATAAAACCAAAAAAAAAAACATGTGTCTCGTCCAGGACCGGAGTCTACGCAGATCGGTGCACCATAGCCAACCAGAGCTACAGTAGGCCTTTATGCAGACGAGCCCTTTGTTACACAGGCCTGCCATCATTCACTTTGAACTGGATACAGAATGTCAATCTTCTTACATTTGGGAACTTTACAGCCCTATTGATCAAACAACCATGAAAAGGTAGGCTCTCTCTCCCGCAGTTATGCACATCAACAACAACAAGATCAACAACTAATACTAGCAAGAGTAAGATGAGGTAAAATCTAACCTAGGAACATTAGATAAACACTGTCTAACTTTTTCAGCTAGTTGGCCGTCAAAATTGCACTAATAAAATTGTAGCCTACTCGTCCTTCTGCAGCTTGCCTGCAATCAAGCACCCAACCTAACTGGCTAAAGTTGGCTAGCTTGCTAGCTAGCTACTTCCAGACACAAATAAGAGAACTGAACTCACTCTGACCATTTTACTCACCCTAACAGAGCTGGTTAGCTAGGCTGTTTACATGTTATCTAGGAGCTGGCTAGCTAACATTAGGCTCTGTGTTTTTAGCTTGCTACATAAATAGATATGCTAGCATATTAGCCACGCTATGACTGACTTGTGATCATTGCCCTTGCTAGTTTGATTGTATTGAGATTCCCAGCCTTAGTTACATTCATCTGTTTTTGTCCAAAATATTGAGTCATTGAAACTGAAACAATGCATCCCGAACGGCGGCAGCAAACAATGTACCAGGCCCGCTGTGATTTACAACCTGATAGCAATATTTTTTGGACTACCAAGACATGTATTGGTGTATTATATGAATCATGCATTGAACTGCATCCATCTATTCTACCAACAGTGGCTTAGTGTACGTCATGGAATGTTGAGTCAAATATTTTTTTTTTTAAATGTCTTATAAAGTTGGTTTTGTAGCATAAACTGAGAATTTGATATTTTTGACTGATATTATGATTGTCTGTTTCATATCTGAAAAGTAGTTAAAATACTGTCAGTTCCACTTTAAGGCCTATCTTCATTACAAGGGTAAGGCTTGCACTCATCCATTTTAATGAAGGGATATAGCTGTAGAAGTCAGATCTGGTATCCTTCAACATGGTTAGCCTCGTTAATTGTCTAATAAAAAAGAAAAACCCACACACTGCTCTTGCCAGTATCAGCCTTTTATTTTATTTTAAGTTATTAGCAAATGATTCCCACACACGTATGTTCTCAGATGTGTGAATGGTTTTCCTATTTCTAATAGTATTATTTCAAATGCAGAAAACATCTCAACAAAATATAAACAAAATGTAAACAATTTGCTAATCCTGTTTTAGTTTAGAAATTACAAGCCATATGTACAAGTGCATTGGACATCCCCACAAGGCCAATACTAATCCCATCATACAGTATGTCTGCATTGGACATTCATGCCATAAATAATCTCACATCAGTTGTAAGCAATGGAACCAAAAGGGTAGAGCACGGATAGTGGAGGCCAGAGAAAAATCCCCTGGAGAGTGACCATTGTGAAGGGCCACTTTTACGTGGGCTGCAAAGTCGCCATGTAATGTATGAGTTCCGTCTCTGTATGGCTGATGGGGCCAGGGTGCGAACCCTAATCAAATGACACTTGTAGCTAGCATGTCAACCACTGGAGAAGGAGGACAGTGAGTGTAGCAGAATGAAGCAAATCAGCACAATATTGCAGGAGGGGATCCTCCCGCAGCTGAGATGCTTACGTTATTCAAGTATAGGTACATTCATAATAGAAAGGAGACACTAATTCAAGTATAGGTACATTCATAATAGAAAGGAGACACTAATTCAAGTATAGGTAAGGTATCATTCATAATAGAAGGAGACACTAATTCAAGTATAGGTACATTCATAATAGAAAGGAGACACTAATTCAAG
>NC_036842.1:27918967-27930828 GCF_002910315.2 Salvelinus sp. IW2-2015
CAAAGTGCATTGGACCCCCACAAGGCCAATACTAATCCCATCATACAGTATGTCTGCATTGGACATTCATGCCATAAATAATCTCACATCAGTTGTAAGCAATGGAACCAAAAGGTAGAAGCACGGATAGTGGAGGCCAGAGAAAAATCCCCTGGAGAGTGACCATTGTGAAGGGCCACTTTTACGTGGGCTGCAAAGTCGCCATGTAATGTATGAGTTCCGTCTCTGTATGGCTGATGGGCCAGGGTGCGAACCCTAATCAAATGACACTTGTAGCTAGCATGTCAACCACTGGAGAAGGAGGACAGTGAGTGTAGCAGAATGAAGCAAATCAGCACAATATTGCAGGAGGGGATCCTCCCGCAGCTGAGATGCTTACGTTATTCAAGTATAGGTACATTCATAATAGAAAGGAGACACTAATTCAAGTATAGGTACATTCATAATAGAAAGGAGACACTAATTCAAGTATAGGTACATTCATAATAGAAAGGAGACACTAATTCAAGTATAGGTACATTCATATAGAAAGGAGACACTAATTCAAGTATAGGTACATTCATAATAGAAAGGAGACACTAATTCAAGTATAGGTACATTCATAATAGAAAGGAGACACTAATTCAAGTATAGGTACATTCATAATAGAAAGGAGACACTAATTCAAGTATAGGTACATTCATAATAGAAAGGAGACACTAATTCAAGTATAGGTACATTCATAATAGAAAGGAGACACTAATTCAAGTATAGGTACATTCATAATAGAAAGGAGACACTAATTCAAGTATAGGTACATTCATAATAGAAAGGAGACACTAATTCAAGTATAGGTACATTCATAATAGAAAGGAGACACTAATTCAAGTATAGGTACATTCATAATAGAAAGGAGACACTAATTCAAGTATAGGTACATTCATAATAGAAAGGAGACACTAATTCAAGTATAGGTACATTCATAATAGAAAGGAGACACTAATTCAAGTATAGGTACATTCATAATAGAAAGGAGACACTAATTCAAGTATAGGTACATTCATAATAGAAAGGAGACACTAATTCAAGTATAGGTACATTCATAATAGAAAGGAGACACTATTCAAGTATAGGTACATTCATAATAAAAGGAGACACTAATTCAAGTATAGGTACATTCATAATAGAAAGGAGACACTAATTCAAGTATAGGTACATTCATAATAGAAAGGAGACACTAATTCAAGTATAGGTACATTCATAATAGAAAGGAGACACAATTCAAGTATAGGTACATTCATAATAGAAAGGAGACACTAATTCAAGTATAGGTACATTCATAATAGAAAGGAGACACTAATTCAAGTATAGGTACATTCATAATAGAAGGAGACACTAATTCAAGTATAGGTACATTCATAATAGAAAGGAGACACTAATTCAAGTATAGGTACATTCATAATAGAAAGGAGACACTACATACAATAGTATAGGTACATTCATAATAGAAAGGAGACACTAATCAAGTATAGGTACATTCATATAGAAAGGAGACACTAATTCAAGTATAGGTACATTCATAATAGAAAGGAGACACTAATTCAAGTATAGGTACATTCATAATAGAAAGGAGACACTAATTCAAGTATAGGTACATTCATAATAGAAAGGAGACACTAATTCAAGTATAGGTACATTCATAATAGAAAGGAGACACTAATTCAAGTATAGGTACATTCATAATAGAAAGGAGACACTAATTCAAGTATAGGTACATTCATAATAGAAAGGAGACACTAATTCAAGTATAGTACATTCATAATAGAAAGGAGACACTAATTCAAGTATAGGTCATTCATATAGAAAGAGACACTAATCAAGTTAGGTACATTCATAATAGAAAGGAGACACTAATTCAAGTATAGGTACATTCATAATAGAAAGGAGACACTAATTCAAGTATAGTACATTCATAATAGAAAGGAGACACTAATTCAAGTATAGGTACATTCATAATAGAAAGGGAGACACTAATTCAAGTATAGGTACATTCATAATAGAAAGGAGACACTAATTCAAGTATAGGTACATTCATAATAGAAAGGAGACACTAATTCAAGTATAGGTACATTCATAATAGAAAGAGACACTAATTCAAGTATAGGTACATTCATAATAGAAAGGAGACACTAATTCAAGTATAGGTACATTCATAATAGAAAGGAGACACTAATTCAAGTATAGGTACATTCATAATAGAAAGGAGACACTAATTCAAGTATAAGGGGGATGACATCACATCACAATTGCTACTAGAACTCACCTCTACTAGTCACACCCCTTTCACCTCCCACGACACTGACAGTATAAATCAGCCGCTGACTGTGTGATCTGAGTCAATGTAGCAGAATGAAATACCCACAAAATGAATCCTGTGTGTGCTAGATTGACTCAGTTCACACAGTCCACTCTGCTGGCTGCTGAGATTGATGAGGAAAAGAAGGTGGTCAGTTAATGTAGCAGAGGGGTGAGTGTGCTGAGGACCCCAACCTACATGTACAAATTACCTCGACTAACCTGTACTCCCGCACATTGACTTGGTATCGGTACACCCTGTACATAGCCTCGTTATTGTTATTCTATTGTGTTACTTTTTATAATTTTTTTAACTTTAGTTTATTTGGTAAATATTTTCTTAACTCTTTCTTGAACAGCATTGTTGGTTAACGGCTTGTAAGTAAGATTTTCACGGTATTTAGCACGTGTGACAAATTCCGTTTGATTTGATTTGATTTGACAGGTGAGTGCTAGGCTCTTTATCAATTCATCCTTCCTCGATTCCTCTCGTCACCTTCTTCTCAAATCCAATTGGAGAAGAAGGTCAGAGTGGAGTGACCTCGTACCTTCTCTTCCAATACAGCCATCATGTGGTGATGTCACCTGACCTGAGACCTAAAGTATTGTTATCCTAGCCCAACCAAGATAATGTTTTTTGTAGTATAATGGACTCTGCTTTGTGGGTATAAAGTGCAGTTGTGGACAGGGGTTACATCCTAGGTCAGCCATACAGGGATTGTTATACCCACACCAATGATCAAGGACATCAGCTTCTGCTGCAAATATGTGCAATACCATCAGACATAATTAGAGTGAGTGACAACCAAATAAAACAGGCAAAAAATAAATGTTCAATGACCAAAAAATACACTATACTAAATTCAAAGAATCAACACTTTATTTAAAATTATACAAAGAACGCCTATGTAAATGGTTAGTAGGTTTAGACATCCATCTCCAAAATAAGAGATGATTGAATAGTTAAATGAATAGTGTCTAATACAAATAATAAGCAGAATGTCAGGGCTGGGCTGGAACAGAAACCTGCTGTCATGACTGGCCACGAGAAACCAAATAGGTCAGATCAGATTTGAAATGAATAACTTCAATCAGACCCCATTTCACCCATAGAGAGGGGAGGATAGTACTAGTGGGGATTGACACTCACGCCCTGTTGTAAACAAGGGAGAAGATCCAGGTCTGTGCACTCAAAATTCACCAGAGGAATGTGCTATGTCTCAACAGAACTTTTCCCGCTGAAACTCTAACACTTTCAAAAGCGAATACTTGAACAATATTTTGAACGTAGAACGTTCGATCAATAGAACACTCTTGTCATTTTGTTTGTTATTTGTGCTGTCCTTAAAAATGTTATAAAGGAAATACTGTAACTTGTAAAGTATACCCACTACATGGATGAAGCTTCCATAGTATGGGTTGTGCAAGTAATAAAAAAATGCTGAAAGTGTTTTTGTTAAGAGAGGGATGTGATTTGAGAAGTTATAAGAGATAATTGTTTTCCATAACTTTGCGCAGTGTGTAATCACTGCCCCGGAGTGAGGTCAGGGAGCATGCCAGCTTGCCAGAACCACCCCTTTCGAGCAAAATGTATAAATGACGGGTTACGAATGAACACATCGAACCAGAAAAAAAGCGTGAAGCGGCAGCTACACGTTTAAAATGGTTTGAGCTTTGAATCTCAATACGAGGTGGAGACGATAAAATCATCTCCCGGACAATCACTGGTACGGCTGATTAGCTGTCCCGAGGAAAGTATATTCGGAAGTGAATTTAAGTATGACCATCCCGTTACTGTGCTCAATCCATTGTATTACGCTACTCTCATCACACCACTGGGGAACCATCGATATGTCTGGCTAGCCTATCTTCAAATAAGTATCTTCAAGAGCGAATAAAGGAAAATCAACTCTGTAGTTCTGTTCAGGACTACACGGCAAGTCAAACGATTATGTTAGGTCACCACAAAACCACATTAATCACAGCCATTTTTTCCAGCTAAAGGTAGCTTCACAAAAAACAGAATAGAGATACAATTAATCACTAACCTTCGATTATTTTCATCAGATGACACTCATAGGACTTCATGTTACACAATACATGCATGTTTTGTTTGATTAAATTCATATTTATATCAAAAAATCTGAGTTTACATTGAGGCGACTAGATTCACTAGTTGCAAAAACATCAAGTGACTTTGCATAGCCACATCGTTTCAACAAAATACTCATCATAAATATAGATGATAATACAAGTTATACACATGGAATTATAGATATACCTCTCCTTAATGCAACCGCTGTGTCAGATTTCAAAAAAACTTTACGGAAAAAGAAACGCACGCTATAATCTGAGACGGCGCTCAAAAGTAAAATACTACAGCTGCAAAGATGGCGTCAACATAAACACGAAAATACATGATAAATATTCCCTTACCTTTGATGATCTACATCAGAAAGCACACCAGGAATCCCAGGTCCACAATAAATGTTTGTTTTGTTCGGAAAAATCCGTTATTTATGTCCAAATACCTTCTTTTGTTAGCGCGTCTGGTTTACATATCCAAACGCTAATTCTGGTCAGCGTTATATCGGACAAAAACTTCAAAAAGTGATATTACCGGTCGAAGAAACATTTCAAACTAAGTACACAATCAATCATTAGGATGTTTTTAACATATAGCTTCAATAAAGTTCCAACCGGAGTATTCCTTCTTGTCTTCGTGAGCCATGGAACGCAAGTGACTTCCACGAGGAAAAAGCATGATCAGAAAATGGCTGCTCGATGGACACCTGACTGATTCTGCTATCATTCTCTCCCACAACATCATAGAAGTCTCATTATAATTTCTATTGATGGTTGACATCTAGTGGAACCCCTAGGCAGTGCACAATCATTCATAMCTCAAGGGGATTTCTTTAGGGACTCTGGTGAATACATACAAGCTCAGATTTCTGACTTCCTGTTTTGATTTCAACTCAGGATTTTGCCTGCCAATATGAGTTCTGTTAATCTCACAGACATAATTCAAACAGTTTTAGAAACTTTAGAGTGTTTTCTATCCAATACTAATAATAATATGGAAATATTAGCAACTATGACTGAGGAGCAGGCCGTTTGATATGGGCACCTTTCATCCAAGCTACTCAATACTGCCCCTTCAGCCATAAGAAGATATCTTATCGATTAGTCTTCTATTAATGTGTAATTATTTCCTTATCAGTTCTCATTACTGAACGTCGCAAACCCTTGGATATCTGCATGAACCCTTGTCTCCAAAATGAATTAGCGATATACAAATTGGCTTAATTATTTATTTACTAACTAACTAGACATATCACAGAAATACATAAACAAACAATATACAGTAGTTATTGGCTACTAACACAATGCATTGATAAGTCCCTAGTGGGCTAAACCGTTATGACGGCTTGGTAGACAATGGAAAGGGGTGGGGACAGATAAAAAGTGGGAAAGACTAAATGAATTCACTACACACAGTTGGTAATTATATTCATTGAAATGCTAATCCATTGCACATCAACGGCCACTCATTCGAAAATAATTGGCATGTATATATTTACGCCCGTATGTCGTTGTTGTCTTCTCTGTTGGAATCGCCGGTCCATCTGCTGGAGAGTCAGTTCATCAGAGAGTCTCTGGTTAACTTCCCCAGAAGTCACTATGTCTTTCGTAGTTGTTGCTTTCTCAGCGGCTCTGGATAGTGTCTGTTATAATGGTTACGTCAGGCGTACAGATGGTCGTTGAATAGAATAGATGCTTCCGCGGTTGTCATTATTCTCGTACTAGACTTACGTAATTTCCAACTAGAGACTAGCAATTCTATGTCTAGGATTTGCTCTTATTCTGTAGTGATCGATAGTCTCAGAGTTTAACAATTTCCAGCCGTTGTGGCAAACCTCTTCAAGGTTATGAGCGTTTGTCACAAATTAAGTGGGAAACTGTCACCAAATTACCCCAGAATGAGAGTTCTTTCGAACAGGACAGTACCTGTGTGTTTGTTTCTCCGTCATGGTCCACCCAGGTCGTAGGCAAGGTCAAGGATAGCAGGGTTCGGTACACAAATCGGGTTCTCGGTATGTCCAGGTCCAAACGCCAACAGGTAAGTCCAAAACAGTCCAGCTCATACACGGTAAATCCAGCCAATATCTAGTGTCTCTTTCTCTACGGTTCATAGATACTTTCACCCCTCAATCCCTCTTCCTGGTTTTTCTTGACCCTTTATTTGTGTGTCGGCTCCACCTTCTGAGGGTTCCCCTTGCTTCTGGGACTTGTAGTTTTGGCAGTCGGCCATTTTGTGATCTGTAGTTCTGACCGGGGTGGCCATTTTAGTGATCGGGCAGAGCCCGTTTATTAGTTCTGCTCTCACATATCTGCCATTTATCACTCGACCCCCTTCTTTGCCACACCGTGTAGCCAACACTACACGCTGTCTGGTCTCCTGGGCCTATAGAGTTGTAGTTCTTAACCATTTCAACATGTAGCGTCAGCTCCATATTTTCTGGTCTAATGTAAATTTTGTCAGGAGTGGATTTTATACACTTCTGAGAAAAGGGTGGTCCATGACGCCAACGTAATGTCTATGCTCACATGGGCGTGGCCACTGATTTGGTTAACTTTATTTGAAAACACATATTTTCTCATTTAGAAGGTCAACATCACAATACATCTTTTCACAAATAGTTTCATGTTTAATCACATATGTTTCACAATATTTAGATGTAAAACCCATAATTAAGAAGTATACACAACCAAAAACACAGTAATGAGTGTTTCTTGTCCTTCATGAGATCACCAAATGAAACAAACTCGTCATGACTGTCCCTTAAGTGTCCACGGACCACTCCCACATTCTCAAAAATAGAAATATTGTTTAATTATTCAAACTTTTGATGTCCAAGGGTCTCTCTGTGTTCCACTGTTTACATTCCAATCTCGAACACTACAGAGCATAGAGACAGCGTATTTTATGACCGGCATAAAACAGCCCGACTTCCCGCTCTCCCCCTCTACGATAGAGAGCATGCTGTACAGCGGACCCACTGTAACCTGATCCTTCAGATCGTCACAGGGTTATGACAGCACAGAGACACGTAATATTGTCAGTATATCCATAATCTTTGGATGAACCGACCACAGTACAGGGTCATGTTTAGATGGAATAGCGTTTATGTCAAAATGATATCTTTTTTTTGTTGCATTTTAGCTAACCCTTTAACTAACTTGAACCTAATTCTCCTAACTTGCTATGTTAATTGTCCTAACCTGCTGCATAAGTTCTCCTAACCTGCTACGAAAAGTAAATTCTGACAAACGGTATACCATCGAGTCTAGTCAAAACCCAGTTACAGCCATGCATCCACTCAACCATTTTCTATTCTATTCCAACAAATAACTAACATACAACTAATCAGAAAAGTGCAAAGTAGTTTCTAGGTAGATCATTCATTAACCTTTCACGAGTCACAAACCCGGATCCGGGATCCCCCCCATCACAAAAGCTGACTAGCATAGCCTAGCATAGCGTCACAAGTAAATACTAGCATCTAAATATCATTAAATCACAAGTCCAAGACACCAAATGAAAGATACAGATCTTGTGATTCAAGCCATCATCTCTGATTTTTTAAATGTTTTACAGGGAAGACACAATATGTAAATCTATTAGCTATCCACGTTAGCAAAAGACACCACTTTTTTTACTCCACCATTTTTTTTACTGCATCAGTAGCTATCACAAATTCGACCAAATAAAGATATAAATAGCCACTAACCAAGAAACAATTCTCATCAGATGACAGTCTGATAACATATTTATTGTATAGCATAGGTTTTGTTAGAAAAATGTGCATATTTCAGGTATAAATCATAGTTTACAATTGCAGCCCCCATTACAACTATCACTAAAATGACTAGAATAACTACAGAGACCATCGTGTATTAGCTAATTACTCATCATAAAACATTTCTTAAAAATACACAGCGTACAGCAGATGAAAGACACAGATCATGTGAATATAGCCAATGTGTCAGATTTTCTAAGTGTTTTACAGCGAAAACACAATATAGCGTTATCTTAGCTTACTACAAGTCAGTCACACAGTAGCATTGATTCATGCCAAAAATAGCAATAACGTTATAAACCACCAAAAGCTATTAATTTTTTCACTAACCTTCTCAGAATTCTTCAGATGACAGTCCTGTAACATCATATTACACAATGCATATAGTTTGTTCGAAAATGTGCATATTTAGCCGCACAATTCGTGGTTACACAACGTGTTTAGTGGGCAAAAAATCAAGCAATCTGTCCGGCGCCATTTTGGAAAGGCACCTAATCTTATCGAAAACTATTTATAAACTTGACCAAAAAAATACAGGTTGGACAGCAWTTGAAAYAGAAATTAGTTCTTAATGCAATCGCTGAATTACATTTTTAAAATTAACCTTACTGCGCAATACTGGGTACAATACAGGGTGCGATAGCGCAACGCTACATGGAAAATAATGGCGTCTAATACATTTTTCTTTTTCAACAGAACAACGTTTTATCAGCATAAATAGTACCTACTATTAGCTGAACTCCCATCAGAATCTTGTGAAAGGTGTCCGTTGGCCAAAAGAATCGTTGCTGGGTTGGAGAATGTTTCCCTCGACGTTGCAATTAGCAGTACCGAATGGCATTCGAGAGAGAGACACCCACGTTTCTACAGCGCCATTGGAAATAAATACCTGAAAATCGCAATATACTGACCTAAACTGGTATAATTCGGTTCAAAATAACAAGATTATGATGTCTTTAAAGCCTATAGCGAATAAAAACAGAGCCGGATACTTCTAGGAGCTAAAACCAGACGTTCTAAAAAGACATGCCAAGACCCTCTTTGCGTCAGCGCGAAGTCCCAAAAGGTCGGACACCTCGGTTCCAATCAATTTAAAAACTTTGGGAAATACGTAGCCACGTCATTTCAACTCTCCCTATTCGCTAACAGCCAGGGGAAGGCGTATGCAGTGCATCTCAACCAATAGAAGACAGGCAAAGTTAAAGACAGGTCTCAAAGCGGATGATAAAATTTCCCATTCTCACACAGACATTAGGAAAAGTGCTCTAAGTCGAGTTCTGTTTCACTTACAGACATAATTCCAACGGTTTTAGAAACTAGAGAGTGTTTTCTTTCCAATAGTAAGAATAATATGCATATTGTACGAGCAAGAATTGAGTAGGAGACCGTTTACATTGGATACACATTTGTGCTATGTCGAAATAGCACCCCCCTAGTGGCAAGAAGTTTAACATTACAATTCAGAACAACTGATTCACAATATCTTAGAACTATACAACAGTCACTTAGAAATCAATATCTCCCATAAAATAACCCTACATACTGCAAGTAAAATGGTAAAATGACCATGTATTTGGTATTTTATAAGAATCTCCATTAGCTGTTGCAAAAGCAGCAGCTAATCTTCCTGGGGTCCACACAAAATATGAAACATAATACAGTATGACATAATACAGAACATCAATAGACAGCTCAAGAACAGCTCAAGGACAGAACTGCATACATTATGTTATGATGAAAATGTAAAATGTGCCTGTGTGTGTATTGATGTAGATCAAGACTGGCTGATTTCCATACGAACTGTCAGATGACTGGTCACTCCATCACCAGCTGTCCCCATGATAACTACCATGGCTGCCTCATGGCCTACGTAGGCCTCATTGGTGAGTACACACACACACAAACGCACACGCACACACACACACACACACACACACACACACACACACACACACACACACACACACACACACACACACACACACACACACACACACACACACACACACACACACACGCACACACACACACACACACCTAGCCGAAAATCTGAAAAATCTGTTGATGTGCCCTTGAGAAAGGCAAATAAAACAAATTTGCTCTAGGTGCACCGTAGTACTATGGCTGACCCTGTAAAACAACACATTTCACTGCACCTATGTGATAATAAAAGGGTAAAGCCATTTGAATTCAATCACTTTTTGACATTATCCTGTTTGATTTAAAGGGACGTTTTGGGCGTGAATGCCAAAACATTCTGGAGAATGTACTCAAAGTTGACCTATTTTGCATCATCAAAGGTTTTTGTGTTGTGGACGCTATCGGTTGAGACACAGCATGCTCTTGAATACAGAGTGGGTGTCATTTCAATCATAGAAATAGAATTCATAAAATGGATTCCTTCAGACCACTGCTGGTACACCCTTGAAATTTAAATGACTACCACAAAGATGGCCACCGGTCCACTCACCGTCGAATGTCAACTTAAATGGTCATGTCTGTTCTATTATCTGTATTTCTATCATTTCAAAAAGGTTTCCTATGGAAGATTGACAGTATAATTTAAAAACAACAGATATTCCCATTCAAGTCAACATTCTCTGATGTGTGGACCTCCAACCGTCTTTGTGGTACCTTTTGAAAGTCAAAATGTATAATTTATTCCCATTTTATCAGCCAAAACATGACACCCACCCTGTATTCAAGAGCATGTTGTGTCTCAACCGATGTCGGGCACAACACAAAAACCTTTGATGATGTAAAATAAGTTACAACATATGGGAATATGAAAAAATCAGAGTTTAGGCGTGTTTAGATAATTGACATGTAGGTTAAAAAAAATGACATAATATATATATTTTATTATTACTATTATTTTTTAACAGTTTGACAACCCTGTTTGTAAACTTTTAAATTATATACATCTCAACCGTTTATCTTTTTCAGTGATGAGACATAGATATCACATGGTATGGAGGGGTATGCAAAATAGGTCAACTTTATCTCTTGAATGTTTTGACATTTAGGTCCAGAAAGTCACTTTCAGAGCACTTATACAATGGGCTAATATGTATGGAAAGTTCCATTCAAATCAAAAGGGGTGCTGTCAAAAAAGTGATTGAATTGAAATGGAATAATCCAAAACATCATCATATCATCATACATCAACATTTTACACACACTTTCTCCATATTACAGCCGTTTGATGGAAAGGTTTCTATCCCAGCAGAAGTGTTCTTCAAACATACTCTTGGTCCTTACTATCATCCCCCCCTCACTCTCTCTCCAGGATCTGATGTGACTCCTAACTACATGGACAGCAGTCCCAGTAACAGCACCATCTCTCCCTGGTGCTCCTGCAGAGGGACTGGCAACCAGGAAAATGAGTGTGACGCCTTCCTCAGAGACTTCACACACAACACCTGCCTCAGTGAGTGGAATGCAAGTGTGTGTGTGTGTGTGTGTGGTGTGTGTGTTGTGTCCCTCTGTGTTTCTTTTTCTAACAGTGACCTAGCTGTAATACCTGCACTCCATCTTTGCCTCTCTCTTCTTTCTTCTTCTCTCTCTCTCCTGCCTGTTTCTATAGAGAATTCCATCCAGGCGTTTGGCTATGGATCAGAGGGGAGTGTACTTCCCGTCACGGAGTCTTTGGCCACGCCCTTT
>NC_036842.1:27930899-27933399 GCF_002910315.2 Salvelinus sp. IW2-2015
GTTTTTTTTATTTAAATAACAGTGACCTAGCTACAATACCTGCACTCCATCTTGCCTCTCTTAAAGTCACAGCCTGTATCTTCTCTCCTTTTCTCCTGCCTGTTTTTGTAGAGAATGCCATCCAGGCGTTTGGCTATGGTCCAGAGGGGAGTGTACTTCCTGTTATAGAGTCTTTGGCCACGCCCTTTCCTCCCATACAGCCACCACTAAACTCTAAGCCCGCTCCCTCGCTCCATGCCAATGAAATCAAGCCTCAGGACAGCACCTGTGTCTTCTCAACCTGCGCCAACCTTAAGGTGTGTGCGTGCGTGCGTGCGTGTGTGTGTGTAGTGACGTTGGTTCAGGTGAAGTAGTGTATCTACTTTCATAGCGGATATTGGGCATAATCTATGAATTATTTAATTATCTGAAATATCTGGTCCTGCCGCTTTATATATAAATCTAACTGGAAAGGAGCCTGGAGGGGGGAATACACACACAGAAATAATACACAAAGGTAACAGTGTGAAATAGAATGGAATTATTCATGCTGTTTGTATATGTATACATACATGGGTGTGTACGTGTGTGCGTTCGTGCATGATTTTGCGTGTGCGTGTGTAAACTGTAGTGTATGTTTAAACTGTCAGAGCCCTGCAGCTGGGAGTCTAATCCCAGAACTGCTGCCTCCTGCACAGAACTCCTGACATTCAGACTGATCACGTAGAGGGCAGGGGGAGGGTGTGGGTGTGTGTATGTTTAATAACGTTAACTAGTTATTTCTCTCTCAGTTTTCTGCTCTCTATTATTCTCTTAATTTCCTGGCCATGAAAACAGCTCTTCTTGTTCTGAGAAGAGATAAGATCTGATTGGCTCTCCCACCCTGGAGACGGGCAGGGATATGCTAATGAGACCCAGAGAGGGGCTGATGGGAGAGGGGGATAACTGGAGATACTGGCATGCGCACGAGAGAGAGTGAGAGAGTGAGAGAGAGAAAGTATAGGCTACATTACATGAGTCTGGTGAGTGTGTTGTTGTTGCTCATGCTGTGTGTAAGTCAATGCTGATGGTGTATGTTTTTTTACAGGATGGAGAACAAAAGTGCATTCCCTCCAATGACTTTGAGGTGGAAGAGGTGAGTGTGCAGTGTCTGTGTGAGTGTCTGTGTGTGTGTGTGTGTGTGTGTGAAGTGAGTGAGTGAGTGAGTGAGTGAGTGAGTGAAGTGAGTGAGTGTGTGTTGTGTGTGTGTGTGTGTGTGTGTGTGTGTGTGTGTGTGTGTGGTGTGTGGTGTGTGTGTGTGTGTGTGTGTGGTGTGTGTGCGTGCGTGCGTGCGTGCGTGCGTGCGTGCGTGCCGTGCGTGCGTGCGTGCGTGCGTGCGTGCGTGCGTGCGTGCGTGCGTGCGTGCGTGCGTGCGTGCGTGCGTGCGTGCGTGCGTGCGTGCGTGCTTGCATGTCTGTCTCTGACAGAACTAATAGCAGGTTGTATGAAAGCAACAAATTTGACATCAGTGTCTGTTGTAGGTGTTTTTGAGACACTATGTTGCTCCTCCTGCTGCGACTCCTCTTTCATTAATTCCTTAATGCTTAAGTTAAGTCTTAAGTTTGGGATAGGATTAAAACAAAAACAATTAAGTCTACCACTGGGATTGACCACACAAACCTAGGAGCCAGAGCTTGTGGCTTATACCCATCCACCATCCCTGTTCACAATGCTTTAGCAAAACCCAAGCCTACTTGATGGTATTAGCGCTCAACGTTGCCCCTAGTGGCATTTTATTTAAAAGGCATCTCCCAACATCCTCTGGAAATGGATGGATGTTCAATTTCAAAGTGAATCTTGAGCAACCTGGCTGAAATCGCTCCTCCTGCTTTGTAACATTCCTCCACATTCTGTCCATTTGTCATATCTAGTTTACTCTTCTCTGCATCTACTCTGTCCATTCATCTTTAACTAACTTCATCACTCTGTTCATCCATCCAGCTATTCACTCATAACTCAATCCTGTCTTTCCCCTCTTTCTCTCATCTTCTCTCTCTCCTCAAAACACATTTACATCTTATGTTTAATTCTCTCTCTCTCTCTCTCTCTCTCTCTCTCTCTCTCTCTCTCTCTCTCTCTCTCTCTCTCTCTCTCAGGCATTATTGGCACAGGGTTCTAAGGGAGAAGAGGGTAGAGCCCAGCACTCTGCAGCAGCCCCTGGAACCCTGATTGTGAGAGAGTGTGTGAGTGTGTGCATGTCCATGTTGGGGCTTCTGCTCCAGGCTCTGTAGTACACACGTACACTCCTGACTGCTGACCTCAAAACCCTGTCCTCGGGGTCAGACAGGAAGCCCAAACGCCACCCACAGGAAGTTCTGTGACATCACATCCTCCACTACCATGTCAAAACAACAACATCGACAGAAAAACTGAGCGAAGATGAAATCAGAGTAGAAGAAAGGAGGAAAGGTATAGGAGAGGAGAAGTGATGAGATGAGGAGGATAAGAGAGAGAGGACAGAGAAGAGACTGGCACCCATTCT
>NC_036842.1:27938392-27977729 GCF_002910315.2 Salvelinus sp. IW2-2015
AATTAATAATATTTATGCTATTTAATATTTATTTAGTTGCACCTTCTTTATGCTAACTTCTAAGATCTGATATATCAGTAAAGCAATGTTGCTTGGTTGACGCTATTCAATATATAAATAAACACTACTTAATACCTATCCAAACAACAAGACAATGCAGTGGAGTAGAAGCACTGAGTTGGCTAATGAAACTAACTTCCAATCTAAGAAGGTTGATTGGGACTCTATACTCAAACCTAAGCTGAAGCACATAAACCTAAAAAACTGAGGAACCAACGAAATGATGAAGGGTGAGTTCCATAGTCCTCTATCTGACTGTTGATTCCGAGGGTGAGAATTGATTAATAACTAACGAACATTGCCAGATGTTCAGAATTTGATTTACTCATATTAAATGACACAGCGAGAACATGTGCAGGATCAATAAATAATAGAGTAATTGACATCAAGAGCGTTTCCGAACAGGTCTCGCACCATGTCGTGGCCGATAGTTCTGCATCTTAACCATGTTTCAGACAGACAGAAGCCTCAACAGACATTCACTTAGGCAGAGAGCGAAGGCCTATAGAATGCACTGGAGCAACGCAGCGCGTTATCGGCGCCGCAGGGATGGTACTGGTAGGGGAGCACTAACAACGGAGTGAATCACTACCGCCCAGGTTAGCGGATCACACTTTGTCATTACGCGCACAAACTCTGTCCCCTAATTCCCACTGAGACATTAGGGTGTACACACTTGTATAAAGTGTGTGGCGACCCACGTCTGCGCTTAAACTTTGGAGAGAGGTAGAATAGAATAGCCAAGTTAGAGAGGAGACCGTGTATTGGAAAAAGAATAATAGAGAGAGCTATAGAGCGAGGAGGAGATTTCTAACACACAGGACACCATGGATCCGAGAGGTACTGAGTAGAAATAATCTCTATGGAGATTATGAGACTGACCGCTAACACCTAGCCCGGTGCCCGACACAATAAACTACTGGCATGCATTAACAGCTGTTAAAGGATGATAGCAGTATACAAGCATAAATCTTTAAAGTTACCAGTTGTCAATTAACTCGAGCATTACCAGAAAATACACCAAAATGTGTATGTCAGGAGTTCAATAAGAGGGCTATTTATGAGTAAGTAAGGTCATGGATCAGAGGAAGAGGAAGAGGAGTCAAGAGGAGCAGGCAGAGAAGAGAGAGTAAAGGAGAGAGAGAAGAGAGAAGAGAGGAGAGGAGAAGGATAGATGAGGAGAGGAGAGAGATGAGAGAGAGAGAGAGAGAGAGTAGGAGAGATGAGAGCAGAGCAGAGAGACGAGACGAAAGAAGAGAGAGAAAAAGAAGATGAGAAAGAGAGAGACGAGGAGTAGGAGGGAAGTAGAGAGATGAGAGAAGAGAAGAGAAGAAAGTATGAGATGAGAGACCAGAGAGAGAGAAGAAGTAGAAGAGCAGGAGAGGAAGAGAGAGAGGATAGAGAAGAGTCAGCAGAGAGAGAAGGGGCAGAGAGAGAGAGAAAAAAGAACAAGTATTAATAGGCTTTGTCGCCATGGCCCGGGGACATAACTATTAGCGAGGGGCGCGCGTAGAGATAAGGGGGCCCCAAGGTCGCAGTACGAAAAGTCGCAGGTCCAACCCTCAACTATGAGCAACGCAATCACAGAGACGAACATTAATACCTTGGCCGAGAGCAAGACCCTGAAGGAACGTACACCACGCTTGAAACACCGTAGCCTCCAGCACAACACACAGGAGCAAGGACAACCAGATAAACGAACACCAACAAACAGAAAAGAAGCCCGCTCGGCAACCCGGCCAGCGAGACAAAAGAGCCAGGTGCCAACCTTAGGGTTTTAAAGATAGAACCCCACTAAAAGCCCGCCAAGACCATGCAAGATCAGACACCTTCCCTGGAATGAACGACCTGCAACGGGTTCAACGAGAGGAAGCCCATGGCCATAAGCAGGACCTACACACACGTCAGCAGACCACGACCAAGCATCCACAGACCACACAATGCCAACACACAGCACCACAAGAGGCGAATACCAGGGTGGCAGTTAGTAACTAAGGAGACCCCACGCGCGAACTGACGAAGCGCCTGAGCGCGCGCCAAACGCACCCTGCCACGCCTGAATCCATTCATGAAATCAGGCACCCGCGCCACTAAAGACTCCTGCCTTCTGCCTACCCATAGTCTCTCCGGCCGCGGCGACCTGGCGGCAAGGACATATGCCGACCAGACTTTGAGCGGCGTGAACCATAGCAGAGCAACAATAGCCTAACCCCCATGAATTACAACTTCTCCAGCACAAGCCCCATCAGCCTGTCGAACCTAAAGAGGTTCATCAAGGATGCTCACATCAGGACTTTGCTTCACACGCTTACCTGTGGGATGGTCTGGGCCTAAAAGGTCTCCACACCAAAACAACATAGACGACTCATATGGAACAGCGTCAACCATTCTTGTATATATTTATCGTCACGATTGGCCGTAATGATAACTACCCGTTCAAGAGCCCTTGTTTGACGCCTCTAACCATCTCTTTCTTGCCCATTGCGACCTGTGTCGCCCGAATGGAGATGAGATGTAAATTTGGCAGTAGAAAACGTGTAACTCTTTACTTAAACTATCTATATTTATACTTTTACCTGTCTATCATAGGAGGTCAGTATTATCGTGCTTCGACGCGTAAAAACGAGTCTTCTTTTCCCATCTATTGCACAATGTTCAACAGTCTTTAGAACGGTTGTTTCAGGCTTCTACTTATGAAAGGGGAGCGAATACAGAGCTGTTTGAACAGTGGTCAGAAAGTAGGGCTGAAGAGCCTTTTAGTATTAGTCCAGCAGAAACATTTGGTAAGTCGCGACACAGCCTCGTAAGAGCATAGAAGCTCCGTTACCTTTCATTCCCTCTAGAGGACACTAAGGTTAATTGTCTGCATCGCTCCTGGAATATTATCTGAAGCATATATGAGAAAATATCCTACGATGCGAAATTCTATACGAACTTGTTTGACAATTTGTATTCCTACATAATTGTAATGGACTCTTTTTACTTTCGTCTGGCGGTGCCCACGTCTTGCTGAACGATTTGGATTACTGGACGTTATATACTGTTGCAATAACAATAAACGGAGGTGTTTGGTGCATTAACTATAAATGATGAACGGTAGTTAAGTCGATGAGCAAGAACAACGTTTTGTGTCTACGGTGTTTATAATATTTATTTTAATCTTATTGGAGAGCCTGGGAGTTGCCATCAGATAAGATAATGATACATGTTAACGCTAATTTCTGATTTTTTGTGACACCCTCTCTTGGTTGGAAAATGGCTGTAAATGGTTTTTCTGTGGCCTAGGGCACGTGACCTAACATAATCGCATGTGTGCTGTTTGCTGTAATCTGGAGTTTGTGTGAAATAATGTACGACCTAGCGGTTGCATTAAGCGGAGGAAGTATTATCTTTAATCGTATAGTTAAACCACTTGTAGTCTTAGATCAATGTTAATGATGAGTATTTCAGTAATTCAATGTAATATTGATTGGCTCTCGTTTGCAGCTTTTCAACCGGGATGTTTCGTTTGAGACAATTCGCATTTTTGCCTGAACATAACTGCCCAAATTTCAAATGAAGGTTTTTGGACCATAACGAGAGACACTTACTATCGACGGTAACAAAAACACCACATCATTTAACATTGGAGTCTCTGAGGAGTGGCCATCTGAATGGAAGATCAAAGGTTACTGATTAAATTTAATCGAGTAATTTCTGACTTTTTGAGCCCTCTCCTTGGCTGGAAAACAATGTGACTAGGCGCTGACCTAAACTGATGCATGGTGTGCTTTCGCAGTAATAGCTTTTTTTTGAAATCGGACACTGTGGTTGGATTTACAAGACGTTTATACTTTAAAATGGTGTAGATAATATTGTACTCGTTGAGGAATATTTAGATATAGGGATTCTGCCTTGTTTTGAATTTGGACGCCCTAGCAATGTTCACTGGCTTGTTGTCGAGGTGGGGACGCTAGCACTTAACAACCAGAGAAGGTTAAATAAAATCCACCCGTGTGACAATGACTAGTGTGCACAGATGCTGTCACATGATCTCAGTATAATAATAAACTCTGTTTCTTGAAATAGCCCCAGAGTCCTACACACCACTGAAGCAAGGTGCAGCCACAAGCCAGCGGCAAGCTATGAATGACCAAGGAGGCTCTCCAAACAGGCCAGGGACAATGTTGTGGAGAGTACAGATCTGGGTTGGGTTATCAAATAATATACACCGAAACTTTGAGACATGCCCATAGGACGCAAATCCATCGTATTCACAAGCAAATTGAAAAGAATATGGCACCGTGAGCAACAAACCTGAGCCAAGAAGAGGGCTGCCCACCGATACACGCTCACGACCCAGGCATGGAGGGCATTAAATGCAGAGAGGAATACAAAGAAACCTCAATGATAACCCTGTCCATAGACACACTTTAAGCGTACACCTCTCACATAAGGCTGGAGCTTACGGAAATAGTGGCCAGAAAAAACAGCCGACTGCTTAGAAAAAAAAATTAAGAAACATTGTGTCTGGTGTTTGCAAAGGCAATGTGGGAGACTCCTAAAAATGGAAGAAGGCACTCTGGTTCAGATGAGGAACTAAAAGTTAAGCTGTTAGTTTGTCTATCAAGGAAAACGCCTAATTGATCTGCGCAAACCCAACACCTCTCTAATACACTCGCCAAGTATACGCCCATCTGCCCCGATCAGTGAAAGTAGTGGTACGCACAACGGTGGGGCAGCATCATCGCCTGAGGCGATGTTTTTTCATCGGGACTGGGAAACTGGTAGAATTCATAAGGAATGCATCGATGGCGGCTAAATTACTGGGAAGGTTTCGACCTTCCAGGAGGACAATAACCTAAAGCATAGCTGCAAGCAACACTTGAGTGGTTTAAGGGGAACATTTCATATGTCTTTGGAATGGCCTAGTCAAAGCCCAGCACCTCATCCGAGTTGAGAAATCTGGCGGTGTGACACGTAAAGATTATGTTGTTACAGGTCACAGCGGAACCCATCCTACAGTGAGTAAGGAGCCTAGGAGCAGTTTTGACCTTGAAGAAGTGGTCAAAAATCCCAGTGGCTAGAGACGGTGCCAAGCGCCTTAATAGAGACATACCCCCAATGAAGCTAGCAGCTCGTCATTTGCTGCATAAAGTGGCTCTACAAAGTATGTGACTTTGGAGGGTTAAATAGCTTATGGCACGTCTCCAAAGTTTCTCGTTTTTTTGTTGATTTCTTTGTTTTGTTTCCACAATAAGAATATTCTGTTTAAATTTCAAATGAAAAATACAAACCTGCCCCCAATAGAATCTCATTTTTAATTCTCAAGGTTTGTAGGGCAACAAGATTAGAAAAAATTCAAGGGGGGCGATGATAGTTTCGCCAAGCAAACTGAGTAGCTTCTCCCACCAGCCTCCCTCTATGTGTGGCATGCATGCCATGTATATAATAATTATCTTTGAATACAGATCACACTGCTCGTCTCTCAGTCCTTCTCCTCTCTTTCCTCTCTCTCTCGGTCTCTCTCTCCCACACACACACACACAGGAATTTGAGCCATGGGTCGTTAGCTTTTGAATTAAGTGGTGTGGAAGAATACGATTAAGACCTCGATTATGGGATGCCCCGTGGCCCGGTAAAAGAAAAACATTCGGCTGGGAGAACAGTTTGAACACGGTCGTCCAATAAGGTGAATTTATCCATGCCTCTTATTGACGCTACTGCTCGAGAAAAATATCCAGGTGTAATTTTACTGAGAGTTTTATTTATTATATTTTAGATTTACAGTACCAAGTCAAAAGTTTGGATCACCTACAAATCTCAATGGCTTTTCTTTATTTTTACTATTTTCTACATTGTTATGAAATATTGAAGACATCAAAGTATGAAAATAACACATATGGAATCATGTAGTAAATCCAGAAAATGGTTTCAAGGTCAAATCAAAGATATTTTTAGATTCTTCACAGTAAGCATTCACGCCCTTTCGCTTAGATGGACAGCTTTGCAGCACCTGGCACATTGTTTGGCAAGGTCTTTCTTATAGCCACCATCAACAATCAGCCACCTATCTCTGCAATCCTCTCCTCCTAATCTGCCACTTGACCGTTCTATTTTGTTTTCTAGTGTTTCGATCATTGCTCAGCAAATAAACAAAGGTAGAATGGACAGATGCTCTCCTCACATATAATTTTCATGTTTTATAATTTTTTAATTTGTCTAAATTGGCCAAGATCCTTATTTTAATGTATAGTAACTGTACCATGAATACAAGGGTTGATTTGCACTAAAGATTTAATGTCCCCGAAAAATCGTGATACAACGCTGGTTTATGGGTTAGGCCTCAGATACATTATCTACTGGTATCAATTGCGTAAAATGAGAACATATAGCTAGCTCATCAATATGCAAAGGATGTGTGGAAGTTTAGCTTTTCTCTAGCTACAGATCGTACAATGACAAATCAGATGTACATGGGGGCACATGATGGCACCATGCCCATTAGGCCAGTAAATGCGCATCATACGTGTGTGTGTGTGTGTGGCGCCGGGGCTGGTGGCTCGCGACAGGCGGGGCGCAGTCTGCGCGTCTCTAAGACGCTGGTGTGCCATGGATCGCCTGGCATGTGCCCAGCTAGTGACATTTTCCAGCAAGAGCGCCGCGTTGCTGATTTTAAAAAAAACAAATATTAGAAAGTCGTTCTTGGCTGTTACAGTAGAACTGCACAGTCAGTATGAAGTCCAATGTGTTGATACCCATTTTTTCTGCATCCATTTTTGGACAAGAAATATCGGATTTTGTTTTTGCAAATTACGTAAATGGAAATGGAAAAAAGCTGTCGTTGAAACAGTCTTGATATGTTCGTCAAAAGAGAGATCAGGGTCCAGAGTAATGCCGAGGTCCTTCACAGTTTTATTTGAGACGACTGTACAACCATCAAGATTAATTGTCAGATTCAACAGAAGATCTCTTTGTTTCTTGGGACCTAGAATAAGCATCTCTGTTTGTCCGAGTTTAAAAGTAGAAAGTTTGCAGCCATCCACTTCCTTATGTCTGAAACACAGGCTTCCAGCGTGGGCAGTTTTTGGGCTTCACCATGTTTCATTGAAATGTACAGCTGTMTGTCATCCGCATAGCAGTGAAAGTTAACATTATGTTTTCGAATGACATCCCTAAGAGGTAAAATATATAGTGAAAACAATAGTGGTCCTAAAAKGGAACCTTGAGGAACACCGACATTTAGAGTTGATTTGTCAGAGGACAAACCACTCACAGAGACAAACTGATATCTTTCTGACAGATAAGATCTAAACCAGGCCAGAACTTGTRCGTGTAGACCAATTTGGGTTTCCAATCTCTCCAAAAGAATGTGGTGAACGATGGTATCAAAAGCAGCACTAAGGTCTACGAGCACGAGGACAGATGCAGAGCCTCGGTCTGACGCCATTAAAAGGTCATTTACCACCTTCACAAGTGCAGTCTCAGTGCTATGATGGGGTCTAAAACCAGACTGAAGCATTTCATATACATTGTTTGTCTTCAGGAAGGCAGTGAGTTGCTGCGCAACAGCTTTTTCAAACATTTTTGAGAGGAATGGGAGATTCGATATAGGCCGATAGTTTTTTATGTTTTCTGGGTCAAGGTTTAGCTTTTTCAAGAGAGGCTTTATTACTGCCACTTTTAGTGAGTTTGGTACACATCCGGTGGATAGAGAGCCGTTTATTATGTTCAACATAGGAGGGCCAATCACAGGAAGCAGCTCTTTCAGTAGTTTAGTTGGAATACGGTCCAGTAGGCAGCTTGAAGGTTTAGAGGCCATGATTATTTTCATCATTGTGTCAAGAGATATAGTACTAAAACACTTGAGTGTCTCCCTTGATCCTAGGTTCTGGCAGAGTTGTGCAGACTCAGGACAACTGAGCTTTGGAGGAATATGCAGATTTAAAGAGGAGTCTGTAATTTGCTTTCTAATGATCATGATCTTTTCCTCAAAGAAGTTCATGAATTTATTACTGCTGAAGTGAAAGCCATCCTCTCTTGGGTAATGGTGCTTTTTAGTTAGCTTTGCGACAGTATCAAAAATACATTTTGGATTGTTCTTATTTTCCTCAATTAAGTTGGAAAAATAGGATGATCGAGCAGCGAGGGCTCTTCGATACTACACAGTACTGTCTCCAGTTAAGAACAAATTCTTATTTTACAATGACGGCCTACCCCAGCCAAACCCTCCCCTAACCCGGACGACACTGGACCAATTGTGCGACGTCCTATGGGACTCTCGATCACAAACGTTGTGATACAGCCCAGGATTGAACCAGGGTCTGTAGTGACACCTTTAGCACTGAGATGCAGTGCCTTAGACCTCTGCGCCACTCAGGAGCCCACTATATATACAAAAGTATGTGGACACCCTTTCAAATTAGTGGATTCGGCTATTTCAGCCACACCCGTTGCTGACAGGTGTATAAAATCGAGCACACAGCCATTCAAACTCCATAAACAAACATTAGCAGTAAAATGGCCTTACTGAAGAGCTCAGTGACTTTCAACGTGGCAATGTCATAGGAGGCCATCTTTGCAAAAAGTCAGTTTATCAAATCTCTGCCCTGCAAGACCTACCCCAGTCAACTGTAAGGGCTGGTATTGTGAAGTGGAAACGTATAGGAGCAACAACAGCTCAGCCACGAAGTGGTGGGCCATACAAGCTCACAGAAAGGGAGTGCTGAAGCGCGTAGCGCTTGAAAATGGTCTGTCCTCGGTTGCAACACTCACTACCGAGTTCCAAACTGCCTCTGGAAGCCACGTCAGCACAATAACTGTTTGTTGGGAGCCTCATGAAATGAGTTTCCATGGCCAAGCAGCCGCACACAAGTCTAAGAACAACATGCACAATGCCAAGCGTCGGCTGGAATGGTGTAAAGCTCAACGCCATTGGACTCTGGAGCAGTGGAAACGCGTTCTCTGGAGTGATGAATCACGCTTCACCATCTGGTAATCCGATAGACGAATCTGGGTTTGGCGGACGCCAGGAGAACGCTACCTTTCCCAATGCAAAATGCCAACAGTAAAGTTTGGTGGAAGAGGAATAATGGTCTGGGGATGTTTTTCATGATTCGGCTATGCCAGCATACAATGACATTCTAGACAATTCTATGCTTCCAAATTTGTGGCAACAGTTTGGGGAAGGCCCTTTCCTTTTTCAGCATGACAATGCCCCCTTGCACAAAGCGAGGTCCATAAAGAAATGGTTTGTCGAGATTGATGTGGAAGGACTTGACTAGCCTGCACAGAGCCCTGACCTCAACCCCATCGAACACCTTTGGGATGAATTGGAACTCCGACTGCGAGCCAGGCCTAATCGCCCAACATCAGTGCCCGACCTCACTAATGCTCTTGTGGCTGAATGGAGCAACTACCCGCAGCAATGTTCCAACATCAAGTGGAAAGCCTTCCTAGAAGAGTGGAGGCTGTTATAGCAGCAATGGGGGGGACCAACTCCATATTAATGCCATGATTTTGGAATGAGATCTTTGATGAGCAGGTGTCCGCATACTCTTGGTCATATAGTGTACATTTCAACTCTATATATGACATGGTACAGGTGTTTTCTTTTTTTTAGCCCATAACCATGTGTGTGAGGTGTATACTTTTGTTTCAAAGTAGATTTGTTTAAGACTCTGTGTCACTCTGTGTGGCCCTTTATTTAACCCACTGCAATAAAGGTTAAAGGAATGCAGGAAAAGGAAGAGGAGTCTCTGCCTCTCTTTCAATCTTCCTCTCACTTTTTCTCTCTTCCCCTCTCACCCCCTCTTTCTGTTTTGTTTCTCTCCCTCTCTGTCTCTATCTCTGATAAAGCAATCATGGTAAACATCAGGAGGACTCACAAGCAGATAACCACATGACATACCACATACACACACAGGCACAGGAACAGGCATGCACACACAGCACTCTCTGTGCTGACAGGACTGTGAAAGCTCTCTGCTGGTGGCAGAAAGGCCTCCAAGGATGACAGTAGCAATCAGCACAGTGTGCACACACACCACCCGTGTCCTGTGTTGATGAATGTGTCAGCTGAGATCAGTGTGTCTTGTTCTGTCGGGCCCTCTGAGGTTGACTTCTCTTACTATAACACCCTAGCACCAGGAGATACTGCAACTTGAGAGAGAGCGAGGAGAGAGAGCAGGAGAGAGATAGCAGGAGAGGGGGAGAGAGGAGAAAGAGAGAGAGAGAGAAAGAAAGAAAGAGAGGGAAGAGTGGGTGAGAGAGGAGAAAGATGGGAGAGTTGGGGGAGAGAGCAAGGCTATAACACCCTAGCACCAGGAGACATTGCAACATAGCCAAGAAAGGGGAGAGAGCGAGAGAGAGATAGCAAAAGTATAACACCATGTCACCAGTAGACTATAACACTCTTACACCAGGAAAAATACATATAGGCAGGCCTAGCTGGCGCAGAGAGAAGACTGAAAGCCAGAGAGAGAGAGCGAAGAGAGCGAGAGAAGAGAGAGAGATGAGAGAGAGAGAGAGAGAGAGAGAGAGAGAGAGAGAGAGAGAGAGAGAGAGAGAGAGAGAGAGAGAGAGAGAGAGAGAGAGAGAGACGAGAGAGAGAGAGAGAGAGAGAGCGAGAGAGAGAGGTGTGTACACCTACAATCATTCCCTTGGCAGTAGTACTGTAGATTACTTTATCACTGACCTCAACCTCAAGAGTCTCTCAGACGTTCCCAAGTCATCTGAATCCCTATCAGAAAACAGCAAATCACAGTCTAATTGAACAGAGCAATGTCATCATTAGACGATAAAGCCAAAGGAACTGCACAATAATTAAGAAATGCTATTATTGGCAGGACGTGAGTGGAAACAACCAAAAAAGCTATTAGGACAACAAATTTCAATCCTTCTAGAAAATTTCTTGGACAAATTCATGTATGGTGAGAAGGTGTATTGGCAAAATTAAGACCAAACAGTATTTTGACCTTTCTGCTCCCTATTCAAATCTAAACATTTCAAGCAGACAACCTATGAAAACATGACAATGCAAAACCTATGAAGAAATTGAGAAACCTATCCAACCAAAACATCAGGTACAGTAGACCAGATGCAGACCGTGTCGAGTACAATATTATTACAGCACAGGGGCAAAGGTACAGGGAGGCAGCAGGTCTAGGGTCAGGTCAGGCAGAGGTCGGTATCAGAGGTGTGGGGCAAAGGTACGGACGGCAGGCAGGCATCAGGGCACGGCAGAGTGGTCAGGCGTTGTGGGTCGGGTCAGGACAGGCAGGGTCAAAACCAGGAGGACGAGAAAAGGAGACGGGGGAAAAGCAGGAGCTGACCCACAAAACGCTGGTTTGCGTTGAAAAACAGATAGAACTGGCAACAGACAAAGAGAACACAGGTATAAATACATAGGGGATAATGGTTGGTTGCACCTGGAGGGAGGTGAGAGACAATCACAAAGAAGGTGAAACAGATCCAGGGTGTGACACAAAACATAGAAGAATCCGAAACTGAGTCTACACCTTCACTATGGTGAATAATTAAACAATACAGAAATACCTGCGGAAAAAGAAGGAACAGCACGTCAGAAATCAGTCAAATGTACATGAAGAATCCAATCCAATTCTAACAGTTCTGGGAGAATTGAACACACTAAACAACAACACAACGAGCCGCTATCCATCCCAAAACGGAAGATGTATGGTAACCATTTCTCAAATGTAATTGCGCTCTTTAACCTTTTTAGCCAGGGGTTGCTAGCGGACCCCCACCAACATCCGCTGCAAAAGGCAGCGCGCCGAAAATTCAAAAAATATTTTTTAGAGAAATATGTACTATTCACACATTAACAAGTCCAATAGAGCGAAATGAAAGATAAACATTTTGTTAATCTACCCATCGGTCCGATTTTTAAAATTGTTTTACACACGAAACACACGTATATTATATGTTAGATCACCACCGAAATCCAAAAAAACACAGCCATTTTTCCCAGCCAAAGATAGTCCACAAAGCGGAAATAGAGATCAAATGAATCACTAACCTATGATAATCTTCATCAGATGACACTCATAGGACAATCATGTTACAAACAATAATTTATGTTTTTGTTCGATAATGTGCATATTTATATCCACAATCTCGGTTTACATTTGCGCCATGTTCAGAAATGCCCTCCAAAATATCGGAGTAATTACAGAGAGCCACGTCAAATACAAGAAATACTCATCATAAACTTTGATGAAAGATACAGTTTTACATAATATATAAAGATACACTGTTCTTAATGCAACCGCTGTGTCAGATTTTTTTTTTAACTTTAGGAAAAAGCTACATGCAATAATCTGAGACGGCGTTCAGAATAACACAACATTTCTCCGCCATGTTGGAGTCAACAGAAATACGAAATTACATCATAAATATTCCCTTACCTTTGATGATCTTTCATCAGAATGCAGTGCCAGGAATCCTAGTTCCACAATAAATCGTTGTTTTGTTCGATAATGTCCATTACTAGTGTCCAATTAGCTACTTTTGCTAGCACTTTTAGTTCACATGTCCAAACGCTGGCACCGGTCCAGGCGAACTCGGACGAAAACTTCAAAAACGTATATTCCAGGTCGAATAAACTGGTCAAATTAAGTAGAGAATCAATCTTCAGGATGTTGTTATCATATATATCCAATAACGTTCCAACCGGAGGATTTCTTCATGTCTGTATAAGTAATGGAACACATGGCCATATCATGACTAGCGCGCATGACCAGGAACTAGCATTCTGCCAGACCACTGACTCAAATAGCTGCCATCCGTCCCCACATCACACTAGAAGCTTCATTCCACGTTCTACAGACTGTTGACATCTAGTGGAAGGCATAGGAAGTGCAAACAGATCCATATATTACAGGGAATTGAATAGGCGATGACTTTAACATTGACCCTTCTCAGAATTCTCACTTCCTGTTTGTAAGTCTGCCTGCCATATGAGTTCTGTTATACTCACAGACATAATTCAAACAGTTTTAGAAACTTCAGAGTGTTTTCTATTTAATAGTAATAATAATATGCATATATTAGCATCTGGGACAGAGTAGGAGGCAGTTCACTATGGGCACGCGATTCATCCAAATTGAAAATGCTGCCCCCTATCCCAAACAGGTTTTAACAAAGAACAAAGAACAAACAGCAAAAACATATACAGTGGGGAGAACAAGTATTTGATACACTGCCGATTTTGCAGGTTTTCCTACTTACAAAGCATGTAGAGGTCTGTAATTTTTATCATAGGTACACTTCAACTGTGAGAGACGGAATCTAAAACAAAAATCCAGAAAATCACATTGTATGATTTTTAAGTAATTAATTTGCATTTTATTGCATGACATGGGCCAGAAGTTTCCAGAAAATGATGTCATGGCTTTAGAAGCTTCTGATAAGCTAATTGACATCATTTGAGTCAATTGGAGGATGTATTTCAAGGCCTACCTTCAAACTCAGTGACTCTTTGCTTGACATCATGGGAAAATCAAAAGAAATCAGCCAAGACCCCAGATTTTTTTCCAAATCCCTGAAGGTACCACGTTCATCTGTACAAACAATAGTACGCATGTATAAACACCATGGGACCACACAGCCGTCTAACCGCTCAGGAAGGAGACGCGTTCTGTCTCCTAGAGACGAACGTACTTTGGTGCAAAAAGTGCAAATCAATCCCATAACAACATTAAAGGACCTTGTGAAGATGCTGGAGGAAACAGGTACAAAAGTATCTATATCCACAGTAAAACGAGTCCTATATTGACATAACCTGAAAGGCCGCTCAGCAAGGGAGAAGCCACTGCTCCAAAACTGCCATAAAAAGCCAGACTACAGTTTGCAACTGCACATGGGGACAAAGATCGTACTTTTTGGAAAAATGTCCTCTGGTCTGATGAAACAAAAATAGAACTGTTTGGCCATAATGACCATCATTATTTTGTGAGGAAAAAGGGGGAGGCTTGCAAGCCGAAGAACACCATTCCAACCGTGAAGCACGGGAGTTGCATCATCATGTTGTGGGGGTGCTTTGCTGCAGGAGGGACTGGTGCACTTCACAAAATAGATGGCATCATTAGAAAATAAAATTATGTGGATATATTGAAGTAACATCTCAAGACATCAGTTAAAGAAGTTAAAGCTTGGTTGCAAATGGGTCTTCCAAATGGACAATGACCCCAAGCATACTTCCAAAGTTGTGGCAAAATGCCTTAAGAACAACAAAGTCAAGGTATTGGAGTGGCCATCACAAAGCCCTGACCTCAATCCCATAGAAAATTTGTGGGCAGAACTGAAAAAGCATGTGCGAGCAAGGAGGCCTACAAACCTGATTCAGTTACACCAGCTCTTTTAGGAGGAATGGGCCAAAATACACATAACTTATTTTGGGAAGCTTGTGGAAGGCTACCTGAAACGTTTGACCCCAGTTAAAAAATTTAAAGGCAATGCTGCCAAATTCAAATTTAGTGTATGTAAACTTCTGACCCACTGGGAATGTGATGAAAGAAATTATAGCTGAAATAAATCATTCACTCTGCTATTATTCTGACATTTCACATTTTAAAATCGTAATTGATGATCCTAACTGGTGGTGATAAAATCAAATCAAATCATAGTTTATTTGTCACGTGCGCTGAATACAATAGGTGTAGACCTTACAGTGAAATGCTTACTTACAGGATCTAACCAATAGTGCAAAAAAGGTTTTAGGTGAACAATAGGTAGGTAAAGAAATAAACAACAGTAAAAAGACAGGCTATATACAGTAGCGAGGCTATAAAAGTAGCGAGGCATCATACAGACACCGGTTAGTCAGGCTGATTGAGGTAGTATGTACATATAGATATGGTTAAAGTGACTATGCATATATGATGAACAGAGAGTAGCAGCAGCGTAAAAGAGGGGTTGGCGGGTGGTGGGCGGGACATAATACAGATAGCCCGGTTAGCCAATGTGCGGGAGCACTGGTTGGTCGGCCCAACTGAGTGTCGTGTCTTTGACTATGCCGGATTAAGTGATATGACATGCTATTCTATAAAATCCTTTCTCCGTAATAAATATTACCTGATTGAGCTAATCATGTAAATGTAATTAACTAGAAAGTTGGGGCACCACAAAATACTATTTATAGAGCTGTTATCTTCCGAATAAACTCTTAAAGACCTAGTAATATTTTACATCAATAGCAGTCAATATTAATTGTCCCCTTAATTCAGTCTCATCTGAAAGTTGTAAATTCTTGATTATCTTCACGAACCCTGGCTAACAAGTTGAATCAGCAATACAAAATTGGGTTTAATTATTTATTTACTAAATACTTAACTAATCACACAGAATTACATATACACAGAATGAATCTTACCTTGATTACAAATTACGTCATAAAGGAAAACGTCCCTAGTGGACAGCTGGTTACACAAAGAAAAGGGGGATTGGTTTTAGTGAAAGAGCAGGAAGACTGAAGAACAAAGGGAGAAGCGATGTCTCTATCGTAAATACAGTATCTTATGCATTCTAAATTACCGCCCATTTGGAAAAGGAAAATGCAATAAATATTTACTCTGAGCTGCGCTTTGGTAGGTTGGTGGTAGATGGAAGGCCGTGTTGCCCAACCGAGTCCTTTGAACAATGTCTCTGGTGGTAAATTGGATACGTTGTAGTAACGTCGTTGTGTGGTAGACGGAATACTCTGTCTGTTCTTTCCTAGCCCACGTTGCAACTGCTTTTGCTAACTCAACGGCTAGGAGGTATCACTTCTGTAGTGAATAAGTGTTCAAAGTTCATATCATTCGCAACCAAAGCTCACGCTGAGGTTGGCTTAGTTCTGTCCTTGAGATGTTAGTCCTTTTAACGCAGAGGCTGCAGACCTCACGTACTTGGAACAGGAGGTTATATTTTCGTCAAGGCTTTATATAGTGGAGCGAGAAGGGTGTGTTTGAAAAGTTTTATAGCCCATGTCTCTTCACAGGGGCGGGCCACTGATTGAGCAGAGCCCTAACCTTATGAAAACCCAAATTTCTAATTTGGAAGCTAAAATTACATTTCATCTCTTCACCAATAATTTTATATTCAAACATTTAAATTGAACAACAATTCCATGTGAATCCGATAACTACAATGTGCAGACTTTCCACTGTAGAGTTTATGTCATCCTATTATTGATGAGAATGTCTCAGATGACAAACGAACTGACATCATATTCATTAAGTACTAACGCATATGTTCAAGTGGTCGGATTACCAGAATATGGTTAATTTCCCCCCACCTTCTGATGTTCCCAGAATCTCTATGTTAACCAAAGGATTTTCAAATGTCACATCAGTAGGGTAGAGAGAGGAAAAAGGGGGGGAGAGGTATTTATGACTGTCATAAACCCACAGGCCAACGTCATGACATGAGGTAGTATGTACATTATTGTATAGTTAAAGTGACTATGCATATATGATAAACAGAGAGTAGCAGCATCGTAAAAAGAGGGGTTGGGGGGGCACACAATGCAAATAGTCCGGGTAGCCATTTGATTACCTGTTCAGTTGTCTTTTGGCTTGGGGGCAAAAACTGTTGAGAAGCCTTTTTGTCCTAGACTTGGCACTCCGGTACCGCTTGCCATGCGGTAGTAGAGAGAACAGTCTATGACTGGGGTGGCTGGTGTCTTTGACAATTTTTAGGGCCTTCCTCTGACACCGCCTGGTGTAGAGGTCCTGGATGGCAGGCAGCTTAGCCCCAGTGACGTACTGGGCCGAGCAATTGCCGTACCAGGCAGTGATGCAACCGGTCAGGATGCTCTCGATGTTGCAGCTGTAGAACCTTTTGAGGATCTCAGGACCCATGCCAAATCTTTTTAGATTCCTGAGGGGGAATAGACTTTATCGTGCCCTCTTCACGACTGTCTCTGTGTATTTGGATCATTCTAGTTTGTTGTTGATGTGGACACCAAGGAACCTGAAGCTCTCAACCTGCTCCACTACAGCCCCGTCGATGAAAATGGGGGCGTGCTCGGTCCTCCTTTTCCTGTAGTCCACAATCATCTCCTTAGTCTTGGTTACGTCGAGGGATAGTTTGTTATTCTGGCACCACCCGACCAGGTCTCTGACCTCCTCCCTAGAGGCTGTCTCGTCATTGTCGGTGATCAGGCCTAGTACTGTTGTGTCGTCTGCAAACGTAATAATGATGTTGGAGTTGTGCCTGGCCATGCAGTCATGGGTGAACAGGAAGTACAGGAGGGGACTGAGCACGCACCCCTGGGGAGCTCCAGTGTTGAGGATCAGCATGGCAGATGTGTTGCTACCTACCCTTACCACCTGGGGGCGGCCCGTCAGGAAGTCCAGGATTCAGTTGCAGAGGGAGGTGTTTAGTCCCAGGATCCTTAGCTTAGTGATGAACTTTGAGGGTACTATGGTGTTGAACGCTGAGCTGTAGTCAATGAATAGCATTCTCACATAGGTGTTCCTTTTGTCCAGGTGGGAAAGGGCAGTGTGGAGTGCAATAGCATCACAGCATCATCTGTGGATCTGTTTGGGCGGTATGCAAATTGGAGTGGGTCAAGGGTTTCTGGGATATTGGTGTTGATGTGAGCCATTACCAACCTTTCAAATAACTTCATGGCTACGGACGTGAGTGCTACGGGTCTGTAGTCATTTAGGCAGGTTGCCTTTGTGTTCTTGGTACAGGGACTATGGTGGTCAACTTGAAACATGTTGGTATTACAGACTCAATCAGGGACATGTTGAAAATGTCAGTGAAGACACTTGCCAGTTGGTCAGCACATGCCCGGAGCACACGTCCTGGTAATCCGTCTGGCCTAGCAGCCTTGTATATGTTGACCTGTTTAAATGTCTTACTCATGTCGGCTACGGAGAGCGTGATCACATAGTCGTCCAGAACACCTGATGCTCTCATGCATGCCTCAGTGTTGCTTGCCTCAAAGAAAATGGAGAGCTACCCCTCTCGCGCGCAGGAACTAATCAGAGGACACCTGACTAGTTTTGACAAATCTCACTAATTTTTCAAAATAAAATCCTGAAACTATGTCTAAAGCCTGGTCACAGCCTGAGGAAGCCATTAGAAAAGGAATCTGGTTGATACCCCTTTAAATGGAAGAAAGACGGGACAGGAAACACTTTTGGGAATTTTCTTCTGCCTTTCAGCACCGGAACGAGGCTGTAGTTTTCTGAACATAACGCGCAACCCAAATCTGACACGATAGGTGGATTAACAACAAGCTAAGCTGTGTTTTGGTATATTTCACTTGTGATTGCATGATTATAAATATTTTTAGTAATATTTTGCGCCCTGCAATTCAGCGGTTGTTTAGGAAAATGATCCCGTAAAAGGGATCCGTAGCGCAAAGAAGTTAAAACTTCTTCAGGCTGCAAGCCCGACACCGGTACACTTATGACAACATCCAGCTCAAGTGCAGGGCGCAAAATTCAAAATATATATTTTTTAAATATTTAACGTTCACACATTAAAAGTCCAATACAGCATTTGAAAGATAAACATCTTGTGAATCCAGCCAACATGTCCGATATTTTAAATGTTTTACAGCGAAACACCACGTATATTTATGTTAGCTCACTACCAAATACAAAAAAGGACAGACATTTTTCACAGCACAGGTAGCTTGCAGGTAGCATGCACAAAGCCAACCTAACTAACCTAGAACCAACCAAACTAACCAAGAAACAACTTCATCAGATAACAGTCTTATAACATGTTTAACAATAAATCTATGTTTTGTTCGAAAAATGTGCATATTTGAGCTATAAATCAGTTTTACATTACTGCTACCATCACAGCTACAGTCAGAAATAGCACGGGAGTAGCCAGAGTAAATACAGACACCAACGTCAAATACCTAATTACTCATCATAAAACATTTCTGAAAAATATATGGTGTATAGCAAATGAAAGACAAAGATCTTGTGAATACAGCCAATATATCCGATTTTTTAAGTGTTTTACAGCGAAAACACAATATAGCGTATATTAGCTTACTACAATCGCTAACACACAACAGCATTGATTCAAGGAAAAAGGTGGCGATAGCACAGTTCGACAGATATATGAAATAGCATCCCAAATTGGGTCCTACCTTTGTGATCTTCCATCAGAATGTTGTACATGGGTCCTTTGTCCAGAACCATCTTTGTTTGGATTCAGAACGACCTCTTTCCCTCTTGAATTAGCAAGCACACTGGCCATGCGGCGCTAAGCTCTCCTTCGTGAACAAAGTCAAACAACGCAACACACCTAACGTCCCGAATAAATTTCAATAATATAATAAAACTATATTGAAAAAACATACTTTAGGATGATATTGTGACATGTATCAAATAAATCTAAGCCGGAGATTGTATTCGCCCATAACGACAGCTTTCCAGAAGGCGATTCCAGGTCCAACTTGCGCTTTCGAAAAAAAAAAAAATGGCGGACCTCTCATTCCAAGATGATGTATTCCACCTCAGAACAAGATAATCAACTCATTTCTGCTCTCACTTCCTCTTGACATCCAGGGAGGTGTATGACGTGTATGTATACTCCTAAGTGTCTGCCCATTTATAGGCAAGCTCTTGAACAGAGACCTCGCGTTCAGAAATCTCACTTCCGGATAGGAGTGGGCTGCAGAATGAGTTCTGTTTCACTTGAGAAATAATTCAAACGGTTTTAGAAACTAGAGAGGTGTTCTATCCAATAGTAATAATAATATGCATATTGTACGAGCAAGAATTGAGTACGAGGCCGTTTGAAATGGGCACCTTTTTCCAAGTTAGTCAATACGCCCCTGCAGCCTGAAGAAGTTAAATTTTAAAAAATAATTTCCGGGTTAGATTTTCTCGGTTTTTGCCTGCAGAATCATTTTTGTTATACTCACAGACAATATTTTGACAGTTTTGAACTTTGGAGTGTTTTCTATCCTAATCTGTAAATTATATGCATATTCTACGATCTGGACCTGAGAAATAGTCAGTTTACCTTGGGAACGTTATTTAAAAAAATATATATATATCTGACCCCTAGTGTCAAGACTTGCCTAGTTAAATAAAGGTTAAATAAATATAAACTGAGCTGTGAACGATCTGAGACAAGGCAAGAAGAGCCTTCTGCGCCATCAACAGGAACATAAAATTGGACATCCCAAATAGGATCTGTCAAAAAATACTTGAATCAGTTATAGAACCCAGTGCCCTTCATGGTTGTGAGGTCTGGAGCCCTCTCACCAACCAAGAATTCACAAAAGTGGACAAACACCAAATTGAAACTCTGCATGCAGAATTCAGCAAAAACATCCTCCGTGTACAACGTAAATCACCAAATAATGCATGCAGAGCAGAATTAGGCCGATACACACTAATTATCAAAATTCTGAAAAGAGCAGTTAAATTCTACAACCACCTAAAAGGAAGCGATTAACAAAGCCACATACAGTACATTAGGAAAGTATTCAGACCCCTTCACTTTTTCTACATTTTGTTGCGTTACAGCCTAATTCTAAAATTGATTACATAGTTTTTTTCTCCTCATAAATTTACACACAATACCCGATAATGAAAAGCAAAAACAGGTTGTTAGAAATATGACATTTACATACTTTTTCAGACACTTTATTCAGTACTTTGTGAAGCACCTTTGGCAACGATTACAGCCTCAAGTCTTCTTGGGTATGACGCTAAAAGCACACACAGTCACAAGTCACACTGAAGATAAAGACATATTTTTAGTCTTAGGTTTTGTGCCTATTGTGTGTGTGTGTGTGTGTGTGTGTGTGTGTGTGTGGTGTGTGTGGTGTGTGGTGTGTGTGTGTGTGTGTGTGTGTGTGTGTGTGTGTGTGTGTGTGTGCGTGCGTGCGTGCGTGCGTGCGTGCGTGCGTGCGTGCGCGTGCGTGCGTGCGTGTGTGTGCATCATGCATGTGCATCGTGCATGTGTGCGTGTCTGTAGGGTGGGTGTAAATAATTGTGCGTATGTATTTATTAAGCTCATGTAGTAAATGGTATATTATGTAAATTAGTTGTTATTGCTGGCTTTAAGGTAATCAGCATTAATCATTACAAGTTTTCAGACACATGAAACACGAGTGAACAGCACGGCCTAGGAACAAACACATACACACGCACACGCACACACACACGCACACGCGCACGCACACGCACACGCACACACACACACACACACAGACGGTCGTGTTATTGTACAGCAAGCCAACATAAAAATATCCGCTATGTTGTCTCCATCTGTTATTGTTAGCTGAGACTCTCTCATTAGAATAAAAGTCTGTTTCTCTCTGTGCTGTTCAAGGCTACTGCTGCTGCTGCTGCTGTCACTACTACCTCAGCTTTTACTACTACTACTGCTACTGCTACTACTACAATTGCTGCTGTTGTTCCTACTACTACTACTGCTGTTTCAACTACTGCTTCTACTACTACTACTGCTACTGCTACTACTACAATTGCTGCTGTTGTTCCTACTACTACTACTGCTGCTTCAACTACTGCTTCTACTACTACTACTGCTACTACTGCTACTGCTACTACTACTACTACCACTACTACTACAACTATGCTGCTATGTTGTACAAAGGGAAAGCTGGCTGCAAACTGCCCGGTGACGCGAGCCTACCAGATGAGCTAAATGCCTTTTTATGCTTGCTTCAAGGCAAGCAACACTGAACCATGCATGAGAGCACCAGCTGTTCCGGATGACTGTGTGATCACTCTCTCCGTAGCCAATGTGAGCAAGACCTTTAAACAAGTCAACATTCACAAGGCCGCAGGGCCAGACGAATTACCAAAACGTGTGCTCAGGGCATGCGCGGTGGCAAATGTTTTCACTGACATTTTCAACCTCTCCCTGACTGAGTCTGTAATGCCTACATGTTTCAAGAAGACCACCATAGTTCCTGTGCCCAAGAAGCGAAGGTAACTTCTACTTAAATGATTACCGTCCCGTAGCACTCACGTCGGTAGCCTTGAAGTGCTTTGAAAGGCTGGTCATGGCTCACATCAACACCATTATCCTGGAAACCCGAGATCTACTCCAATTTCCAACAGATCCACAGATGAAGCAATCGCAATCGCACTCCACACTGCCCTTTCCCACCTGGACAAAAGGAACACCTACTGTATGTGAGAATGCTGTTCACTGACTACAGCTCAGTGTTCAACACCATAGTGCCCACAAAGCTCATCACTAAGCTAAGAACCCTGGGACTAAACACCTCCCTCTGCAACTATCCTTATTCCTGGACTTACTGATGGGCCGCCCCCAGGTGGAAAGGCTGGGCAACAACACATCTTCCATGCTGATCCTTAACACTCCCCCATTCACATCAACGGGGCTGTAGTGGAAAGGGTTGAGTGTTTCAAGTTCCTTGGTGTCCAGATCACCAACAAACTATTATGGTCCAAACACACCAAGACAGTTGTTCAGAGTGCTCAACAAAACTTTTTCCCACTCAGGACACTGAAAAGATTTGGTTGTACAGCTGCACCATCGAGAGCATCCTGACCGTTTGCATCACCGCCTGGTATGGCAACTGCTCGGCAACCAACCTTAAGGCGCTACAGAGGGTTGTGCATACGGCCCAGTACATCAAGCTTCCTGCCATCCAGGACCTATATATTAGGCGTGTCAGAGGAAGGCCCTAAAAATTGTCGAAGACTCCAGTCACCCAAGTCATTGACTGTTCTCTCTGCTACCGCACGGCAAGAGGTACTGCAGCGTCAAGTCTAGGTCCCAAAGGCTCCTTAAAAGCTTCTACCCCAAGTCATAAAACTGCTGAACAATTAATCAAATGGACACCCAGACTATTTACATTGACCCCTGCCCCCTTCCCCTTTGTTTTTACACTGCTGCTACTTGCTGTTTATAGCCAAGTCTAGGTCCAAAATAATTCTTAACAGCTTCTACCCCCAAGTCATAAGACTACTGAACAATTAATCAAATGGCCAACTGGACTATTTACATTGACTTAGCTGCCCCCCCCCCCCCCCCCCCGTCCCCCCCCCCCCCCCCACCCCCCCCCCTTCAGTTTTTTACCACTGCTGTTTCTTATCTATGCATTGTCACTTTACCCCTACCTACATGTACAAATTACCTCGACCAACCTCTACCCCAGCACATTAACTCGGCACCCCTTGTATATAGCCTCGTTAATGTTATTTTATTGTGTTTATTTCATGAACTGCATTGTTGTTTAAGGGCTTGTAAGTAAGCATTTCACGGTAAGGTCTGCACCTGTTGTATTCGGTGCATGTGACAAATAACATTAGATTTTATTTTATTTGCATGATCTCTCATTCTGTCCAACGCTCTAACCACTAGGCTACCTGCCGCCCCAATGTCTTGAGGACATCGGGAGATGAAGTGCAAACCGGCCACTAGGGGCAACAGTGAGGTTGATTCCAAAGGTTGAATGTTCAGAGTTAATGCCTAACCTTAGGAACTCAGGGTTAATGCCTAAACTTAACCTTGGAATGATACAGAGAAGAAACCAAAGTTTGACGTTTGGAGAACTTTGAAATTTGATGTTTGAGAAACATGGATGTGAGACTAAAGTGAGACTGTGAGAACTTGTTGCTCCTCCACCTCTACTACCTAGTCCCTCTTTCCTTCCTCTCTCCTCCATAGCTTCTATCTTCACCCTCTCCTCTCCTACCCCTCCCCTCCCCCTCCTTTCCTTGGGCCAGCACTATCGTGTCTCTGACCCTGTTGTCTCGCCTCTATTTCTGGACCCCCATCATCATGTTACACCACTTTATTGGAGACCTGAAGCTTTAGATACAGCAGGACACAACTTTTTATAGGGCACGGCTTTGTAGAGGACACCAGCGCAGCAGGATACCAATCTGGCTCTGCAGTGATGTGATGGGGCTCACATAACTGATGCCTCTGTTACAACTCACACAGAGTGCGTAACATTGTTAAGCCAGCTTGTTAGATACATTATGTTATCCAGTGGAGTTACTATAGTGAGTGGTACTGTACTGTATGACTGACTCTGTGTTCATGTGCTGTACATGTCTCTGCAATACAATTGCATATTTCCACACCTTCTCAATTGAAAAACATTTTCCCCCTTTGAACAATGGATAACTCCCTTCACAGCTGTATCTGTATTAGTTTAGTTAATTTCCTATAATTTGAGTGGATTTAATCTATGAATGTGTGGTATATTTAATCATATGAAGCGGTGCTCCAAGGTCTGTGAAGGAGGTGCGCCTACTGGCTGTATGCTGATGTGTCTGCTTGTTAATGTGTGAAAAATCACATGGTGCTAATCAGTTCAATCAGACTGCACTAACGAGGGGTCACAGACACAAGCACACACACACACACGCACATACACACACACACGGCATGACATCGCTGGTTAACAAATGTGTGATTGTTTTAGAGGTCTGCTCTAGGTTGAATGTTCTACGTGTGATGTTGTAGGAGGGTCAGATGAAGGTTGAAACTCAGATGAAGATCTGAATAAGCATTGATTGGGTAATTAGAATTCTGGCCTGCTATCTACAGCATCACTGATTGAAGAGGGAGAGAGAAGAGGGAGAGAGAGAGAGGGGGGAGAAAGCACAAAGACAGATGGAGAGAGAGAGAGAGAGAGAGAGAGAGAGAGAGAGAGAGAGAGAGAGAGAAAAGAAAAAAAACATTAAGAAAGTAGCAAGATAAATAAAATAGAAAGGAGAGTGTTGACATTTAAAAACAGAACAGACAGAGAAATCAAACAACAAACAGCCCTCCACTGATCTGATAAGAGTGATGGAACGTAAAAGAACGTAATAAATGGGTTCTTGCATCTCCAGGTTTTTATTAAGAACAGACAGAGTGAGAGCAACGGTGATAAGCAGCAATGTTCTCTCTCTGATCAGAATGTCAATGGGTTTCTGTGGCTCTGGTAAATATTCTCTCATAAAGTTTTCACTACCACTGTTTACTTTGAAAAAGTCAGATAAACAAACTCCCACTCTCTCCTCAATCACAACTGATCTGCCTGAGAGAACATAGAGAGAACAGGTGGAGGGGAATCAGTCTTTCTTTACCTCTCTCACTATCCATCACTTTCTTTTTTTAAAGAATAACATGATAGAAAGTAGAGAATGAATAGAGAGAAAGAGAGAGAGTAGAGTAAGGGCATAATCTCTTTCTCCCCCTCTCTCACTTCTCTCTCCTCTCTCTCCCTCCCCCCTCTCCCGTCTCTCTCCTCTCTCTGCCTCTCCCCCTCTCCCTCCTCTATCTCTCTCTCTTTCTCTCTATATATCTGATTAGCTGAGTTTGTTTAGTTAATTTCCCAGGATACTGATGGGCAGATGGTCCAGCACTAAACTGTTCAATATGCTCAGCTGTTCCTGATCATTAACACATTTACCTGTGTGTGTGTGTGTGGTGTGTGTGTGTGGGGTGTGTGTGTGTGTGTGTGTGTGGTGTGGTGTGTGTGTGTGTGTGTGTGTGTGTGTGTGGTGGTGTGTGTGTGTGTGTGTGTGTGTGTGTGTGTGTGTGTGTGTGTTGTGTGTGTGTGTGTGGTGTGTGTGTGTTGTGTGAGGCAGCTCTATTCCAGGGAAAGGCTTGTGTGTTCAGCAGAAAAAGGGCTGAGAAAGGAATGTTCCCACTGACCTGGAGTCTCCATGGGCTAATACCTAACCACACACACACACACACACACACACACAGACACACACACACACACACACACACGCACACGCATGCACGCGCGCGCGCACATGCACGTACACACACACACACACAAACACATACACACACACACCTAGGCCCCACATACAACATGCACACATAGTTGATCTCAAGCCTCTCTGTCCTTCTGTTCAATGTGTTAGAGTTGATTTCCTTCTGCTTCACAGGCAACACAACATTCATTCTATGATATGAATCTAAATCTACATTGTTGTTGTATTGATTGTTCTAACCAGAGGAACAAGCAGAGGACTGCAATGCCACCTGCAGTCTCCATCCCACCATTACTTAGACAAAGTTTCACTATCACCCTATTCAAACATCTTAATGCGATTGCCAGAAATAGGCTGCTCGTATTTGTGCCACATGTAGCAGCCGTTGTTTGTGTGTGTGTGTGTGTGTGTGTTGTGTGTGTGTTGTGTGTGTGTGTGTGTGTGTGTGTGTGTGTGTGTGTGTGTGTGTGTGGTGTGTGTGTTGTGTGTGTGTGTGTGTGTGTGTGGTGTGTGTGGTGTGTGTGTGTGTGTGTGTGTGTGTGTTGAAGTTTGGATTTTACATTTACTATTCATTTGGATCGCTTGTCTTCCTGGGGTCCGACACATAATGAAAACTACATTACAGACAAAAATACTTTACAATTTACATACATTTAAAAAACATTAACAAGTAGACATTAAAGATATTTAAATGACCTGAAAGGTAACATTTAACAGTCAATACCCATATTCAGGGATCAGAATCTGTCAAGTCATATGATCAATCTTAGTAGATGTACTTTTAATGTTTTCTTGAATGTGAATTTACTTCTCACTTGGGAAATATGAGTTGGTAGGGAGTTCCATTCAATGATGGCTCTGTATATAACTGTTGATTTAAGGGGATTTGTACTATCAGATGCCCCAAACTGGCCTGTCTGGTTCGGTGATTATGTCTAGTGCCGGTATACACTAATTGGTTTGAGAAGTAATGGGGTTTCTTGAACAGGATTGCATATTTGTGAAAAATCTAAAGACTGGAGAGTAATTTACTTTCAACAGAAAACCATGAGAGGTTATGGTGCGTTCAGTTAATATTTGTATAGCAGAGCAGTGAAGAGCTAGTTGGAATTTTAAAAAAATTACCATATAACTGGACCGTAATCTAGCTGTGACAGGACCAAAGATTGAATCACCTGGCAAAGAAAGGAACAAACACAATACTTTAGGTCTTGGAAATGTTCATCAATTTGTTCTTAGCAACCCACTCAGACACAGTTCTTGATTAATTGTTCAGGTAACTCATTATGTGCTGATGCAGCACTATGCATTGTAGAGTCATCAGCATACATAACCACACTTGCTTTTTAAATTGCAGATGGTAAAATCATTAGTAAAAACTGAGTAGATAGGCAGCTTCCTTGCAGAATCCCACAGCTTAGATGTATACTGTCTTAGATACTTCCATAAAAAAAATCCTTCTCCTGGATAGGTAGCTTTCCATCCAGGATAGAACAGTGGATGTGAATCCATAACACTTGAGTTTACCTATCATGATCAATTACATCGAAGAAGCACTGAAGTCTAACAACACTGCACCCACTAACTTCCTGTCATCCATACTCTTTAGATAATCATCTATTTGTGCTAAGGCCGTACATTTAGAATGACCTTCTCTGTATGCATGCTGGTAACCCCTTATCAGCCCGTTAAATAAAAAATGATCCTTGATTTGCACAAATACAATTTTGTTCATTAATTTACTCAACACAGGCAGCAAGCTTATAGAACGGCTGTTAGGACCACTAAAGGCAGATTTTTTTTATCTTTAGGTAAAGGATTGACCTTTGACTATTTTCAAATATCTGGGCACACCCCACACATCATGCCTTTGTTACAAATAGGAGAAATTGGGTTGGATATATGGTTGACTGTAATTTTAAGCAATTTGCCATCAAGATTATCTGTACTCAGTGATTTGTCATCAGGGACAAAAGCATCGTTTCAACCTCTTATTTTTCTATTTGGTGAAAATTAAACATGCATTGCCTCTCCTTCATGATGCAATCTTTTATAAGGGTATATGACAGTGAGCCATCAGTTGGACTCATGGCGTTTCTCAATGTGTCTACCTTGTCTGTAAAGTAGTTATTAAAGTAATTACCAATGTCACATGGTTTCATAATAAATAGACCTTCTGTTTCAACAAAAGAGGAAGACATGTTTGATTTCCTACCCATTATGTCATTTAGAGTTCTCCACAGATTTTTCCCATCATTCTTAACTTCATCAATTTTGTGCTGATAATATCCCATATTTTTACATTTGTTAAGTTTGGTCACAACATTTCTTAATTTACAATAACTTTGCTTATTAGACAGAGTGCCAGATCTATCTGGCGCCTTTTTGGCATCATTGCGCTGAACCATCAGATTTCTCAGCTCGTCATCAATCAATGGGTGTCACATCCTGACCTTAGAGATCCTTTTTATGTCTCTGTTTTGGTTGGTCAGGGCGTGAGTTTGGGTGGGCATTCTGTCTGGTGTTCTATGTTGTCCTTGTGTTGTATTTCTGTGTGTTTGGCCTGATATGGTTCTCAATCAGAGGCAGCTGTCTATCATTGTCTCTGATTGAGAATCATATTTAGGTAGCCTGTTCCCACCTGTGTTTGTTGGTGGTTGTTTCCGGTTTAGTGTTTGTTTTCACCTTTCTGGACTGTTAGTTTGTCGTGTTTGTTATTTTGTTATTAGTATTCGTATTTCATTAAAAGTAATTATGAGTACTTACCACGCTGCACCTTGGTCCTCTTCTTCTCCTCCAGACGACAAGTGTTACAATGGGGCACTGTTTGACCTTACAGCATGTTTTCTTAATGGGGCATGCTGATCAACAATACTCATGAATAATTTATAAACGCTTTATGCCATTTCAGGACAATCTTCACGACACACTTTTATCCATTGAACATTCTTTACCTTCTACATTCTGAACCCCTTGCAGGTCCTTCAGTAGATGACCTTAGGACCAGCCTGTTTCAGTTTTTCTTATGCAAGTGCAACTAAATAATGACCACTACAACCCAGTGCCACTGATACAGCTTTGGAATAATGCTCATGCTTGGTAAAAATATGATCAAGAGGTTTTTTTTTGTCACTGGCCTACACACAATACCCTATAATGTAAAAGCGGAATTATGTATAAAAACGTTTTTACAAACAAATAAAAAATGAAAAGCTGAAATGGCTTGAGTCAATAAGTATTCAACCCCTTTGTTAATGCAAGTCAAGAGTAAAAATGTGCTTAATAAGTCACAAACATTAATAAGTTGCATGGACTCACTCTGTGTGCGATCATAGTGATTAACATGACATTTGAATGACTACCTCATCTCCACTACAATGCCGGATTCCTGCCGTAAGCCCTGAACCATTACTCCTGATCATCACAGCTAGCTAGCTGCCACCGAGCGGCCCAGCCCCGAAGCTAGCTCTGAGACAGGCCCACCTCCCGGCCTGCTCAGTGATCACTCGGCTACACAGCTGATGCCTCCCGGACTCTACCCCAACACGGCTAGAATCCACTACACCACCGGATCCTTGCCGTAAGCTCTGGACCTTTGTATCGGATCACCGCTGCTATCTAGCTGCTACCGAGTGGCTATAGCGGCTAACGCCCCTGTCCCGAAGCTAGCACCAGTTAGCCGCAAGCCAGGCGTATCTCCTGGCAAGCAAACTAAATTACTACAACTACAATACCTCTTTCGCCAACTGGACCGGACCCTTTGTCGACATGGCGCCCCACCGTACCACCATGACTGGTCTGCCAACGTAACTCCATCCGCTGTGCTCTCAACCGGCCTTTGCCGGACGACGGAGCAGACGCTGTTACTAGCCAACGGCCTGCTAACTTTAAACGCCGTATCTCCCGCTTGCTAGCGTAGTAATGACTACCCCGGCTTCCCTGTTTCATATATTGCTGATCACTGGACCCGATGATCACTTGGCTACATAGCTGATGCCTACTGGACTGTTCATTAATCACGGTACTCCATTTTGTTTATTTATTTATTATTATTTATTTTTTATCTGTCGGCCCAAGCCTTGAACTCAGGACATGGTGTAGTTAACCAGCCCTCTCTGCACATTCATCGCCATTTTACCTCTTGTTGTTGTCTTAGCTGGTTAGCTGTTGTTGTCTTACCCATTGTTGTCTTAGCTAGCTCTCCCAATCAACACCTGTGATTGCTTTATGCCTCACTTTATGTCACTCTCAAATGTCAATATGCCTTGTATACTGTTGTTTAAGATAGTTAGCATTGTTTTAGTTTACTGCGGAGCCCCTAATCCCACTCAACATGCCTCAGAGATACAACCTCTCTTATCATCACTCAATGCCTGGGTTTATCTCCACTGTACCCACACCCCACTATACCCATGTCTGTACATTATGCACTGAATCTATTCTACCACGCCCAGAAATATGCTCCTTTTATTCTCTGTCCCCAACGCACTAGACAACCAGTTTTGAAAGCCTTAAGCCATACCCTCATCCTACTCCTCCTCTGTTTCTCGAGTGATGTTAACCCAAGCCTTGCGTGTCCCCAGGCACACTCATTTGTTGACTTCTGTAACCAAAAAAGCCTTGGTTTAATGCATGTTAACATCAGAAGCCTCCTACCTAAGTTTGTTTTACTCACTGCTTTTGCGCACTCCGCCAACCCTGATGTCCTTGCCATGTCTGAATCCTGGCTTAGGAAGGACACCAAAAATTCGGAGATTTCCATCCACAAATGCAATATTTTCCATCAAGATAGAACTGCCAAAGGGGGAGGAGTTGCAATCTACTGCAGAGATAGCAAGCAAAGTTCTGTCATACTTTCCAGGTCTATGCACAAACAGTTCGAGAATCTAATTTAAAAAATGTATCTCTCCTGAAATAAGTCTCTCACTGTTATAGACCCCCCTCAGCTCCCAGCAGTTCCCTGGACACCATATGTGAATTGATTGCCCCCCATCTATCTTCAGAGTTCGTTCTGTTAGGTGACCTAAACTGGGATATGTTTTACACCCCGGCAGTCCTACAATCTAAGCTAGATTCCCTCAATCTCGCACAAATTATCAACGACCCCACCAGGTACAACCCTAAATCCGTAAACTTGGGCACCCTCATAGATATTATCCTGACCAACTTTCCCTCCAAATACATCTCTGCTGTCTTCAATCAGGATCTCAGCGATCACTGCCTCATTGCCTGCATCCGCTATGGGTCCGCGGTCAAACGACCACCCCTCATCACTGTCAAACGCTCCCTAAAACACTTCTGAGAGCAGACATTTCTAATCGACCTGGCCCGGGAATCCTGGAAGGATATTGACCTCATCCCGTCAGTCGAGGATAACTGGTTGTTCTTTAAAAGTGCCTTCCTCACCATCTTAAATAAGCATGCCCCTTTCAAAAAATGCAGAACAAAGAACAGATATAGCCCTTGGTTCACTCCAGACCTGACTGCCCTCGACCAGCACAAAAACATCCTGTGGTGGACTGCACTAGCATCGAATAGTCCCTGCGATATGCAACTTTTCAGGGAAGTCAGGAACCAATACATGCAGTCAGTCAGGAAAGCAAAGACAAGCGTTTTCAAACAGAAATGTGCATCCTGTAGCTCTAACTCCAAAAGTTTTGGGACACTTTAAAGTCCATGGAGAATAAGAGCACCTCCTCCCAGCTGCCCACTGCACTGAAGCTAGGTAACACTGTCACCACCGATAAATCCACGATAATCGAGAATTTCAATAAGCATTTCTCTACGGCTGGCCATGCTTTCCTCCTGGCTACCCCAACCCCGGCCAACAGCTCCGCACCCCCTTCAGCTACTTGCCCAAGCCTCCCCAGCTTCTCCTTCACCCAAATCCAGATAGCAAATGTTCTGAAAGAGTTGCAAAACCTGGACCCATACAAATCAGCTGGGCTAGACAATCTGGACCCTCTCTTTCTAAAATGATCCGCCGCCAATGTTGCAACCCCTATTACCAGTCTGTTCAACCTCTCTTTCATATTGTCCGAGATCCCTAAAGATTGGAAAGCTGCCGCGGTCATCCCCCTCTTCAAAGGGGGAGACACTATAGACTCAAACTGTTATAGAACTATATCCATCCTGCCCTGCCTGCCTAAAGTCTTCAAAAACCAAGTTAATAAACAGATCACTGACCATTTTGAATTCCACCGTACCTTCTCCGCTGTGCAATCTGGTTTCCGAGCTGGTCACGGGTGCACCTCAGCCATGCTCAAGGTCCTAAACGATATCATAACCGCCATCGATAAAAGATAGTACTGTGCAGCCGTCTTCATCGACCTGACCAAGCTTTCGACTCTGTCAATCACTGTATTGTTATCGGCAGACTCAACAGCATTGGTTTCTCAAATGACTGCCTCGCCTGGTTCACCAACTACTTCTCAGACAGAGTTCTGTGTGTCAAATCGGAGGGCCTGTTGTCTGGACCTCTGGCAGTCTCTATGGGGGTACCACAGGGTTCAATTCTCGGGCTGAATCTTTTCTCTACATACATCAACGATGTCGCTCTTGCTGTGGGTGATTCCCTGATCCACCTCTATGCTGACGACACCATTCTGTATACATCTGGCCCTTCTTTGGACACTGTGTTAACAAACGAGCTTCAATGCCATACAACACTCCTTCCAAGGCCTCCAACTACTCTTAAACGCGAGTAAAACTAAATGCATGCTTTTCAACCGTTCGCTGCCCACACCCGCCCACCCAACTAGCATCACCACTCTGGACGGTTCTGACTTAGAATATGTGGACAACTAAAAATACCTAGGTGTCTGGATAGACTGTAAACTCTCCTTCCAGACTCATATTAAACATCTCCAATCCAAAATAAAATCTATAATCGGCTTCCTATTTCGCAACAAAGCCTCCTTTACTCAAGCCGCCAAACAAACCCTCGTAAAACTGACTATCCTACCGATCCTCGACTTCGGCGATGTCATTTACAAGATAGCCTCCAACACTCTACTCAGCAAACTGGATGCAGTCTATCACAGTGCCATCCATTTTGTCACCAAAGTCCCATATACCACCCACCACTGCGACCTGTATGCTCTAGTCGGCTGGCCCTCGCTACCTATTAGTCGCCAGATCCACTGGCTCCAGGTCATCTATAAGTTTATGCTAGGTAAATCTCTGCCTTATCTCAGCTCACAGGTCACGATAACAACACCCTCCCGTAGCACGCTCTCCAGCAGGTATATCTCACTGGTCATCCTCAAAGCCAACACCTCTTTGGCCGCCTTTCCTTCCAGTTCTCTGCTGCCAATGACTGGAACGAATTGCAAAAATCACTGAAGCTGGAGACTTATATTTCCCTCACTAACTTTAAACATCAGCTATCTGAGCAGCTAACCAATTGCTGCAGCTGTACATACCCCATCTGTAAATAGCCCATACAATCTACCTACCTCAGCACCATATGGTTTTTATTTATTTTGGATATCATAAGGTGAATGCACCAATTTGTAAGTCGCTCTGGATAAGAGCGTCTGCTAAATGACTTAAATGTAAATGTAAATGTTATTTACTTTTCTGCTCTTTTGCACACCAGTATTTCTACTTTCACATCATCATCTGCTCATCTATCACTCCAGTGTTAATTTGCTAAATTGTAATTACACATCTACTATGGCCTATTTATTGCCTTACCTCCTCACGCCATTTGCATACACTGTATATAGACTTTATTTTTTTCTATTGTGTTATTGACTGTACGCTTGTTTATTCCATGTGTAACTCTGTGTTGTTGTTTGTGTCGCACTGCTTTGCTTTATTTTGGCCAGGTCGCAGATGTAAATGAGAACCTGTTCTCATCTAGCCTACCTGGTTAAAAAAGGTGAAATATGTATATTTTTTAAAATGCTAATTGATGCGCATCTCTCAAAGAGTGATCATTAGAAATAGGGCTCAATCAGCCAAGCTGAAAGTCTTATTTTCGATACACTGTACATACGTTCGATTTAGTTTGTTCTACCTTTTCTTTGGAATTTTCAGAGTGGATTAACAATTCCACATTGAACACTGCATAGTGGTGTAATGTAATGTATGTAATGGAGCCGGAGGCATTGGCTACCGTTTTACGTGCTCCTATCCAACTGGGCTATTTTGTTTGTTTTTTCACATCTTTTGTAACTAATTTTATACATAATGTTGCTGCTACCGTCTCTTATGACGAAAATATCTTCTGGACATCAGAACAGCGATTACTCACCTCGAACTTGACAAAGATTTAGGATATACTACTTCCCTGAGACCAGGCCCAAATCCATGAGAATTCGCTTGAAGAAAAGATGGAAATACAGTGGGCAGAGGTCTGTGTGCCTTGTGAGAATTCGTCGGCGAGTGAGTAAACCTCCACTACCCTCTGTATATTTGGCCAGCGTGCAATCATTGGAAAACAAACTGGACGATCTACGATTAAGACTATCCAACCAAAGGGACATAAAAAATTGTAATATCTTATGTTTCACCGAGACTTGGCTGAACAACGACACGGATAATATAGAGCTGGCTGGCTTCTCCTTTTTTCGGCAAGACAGAGCAGCTATTTCTGGTAAGACGAGGGGAGGGGGTGTGTGTCCATTTGGCAATAACTGCTGGTGCGCGATGTCTAATATTAAAGAAGTCTGGAGGTATTGCTCGCCTGCGGTAGAATACCTCACAATAAGCAGTAGACCACACTATCTACCAAGAGAGTTCACATCTATATTATTCATAGCCATCTATTTAAAACCACAAACCGATGCTGGCACTAAGACCGCACTCAACGAGCTGTATAAGGCCATAAGCAAACAAGAAAATGCTCATCCAGAAGCGGCACTCCTAGTGGCCGGGGACTTCAATGCAGGCAAAAATATATATATTTTATCTCATTCCTAGCATTATGTCAAATGTGCATCCAGAGAAAAATAACTCTAGACCACCTTTACTCCACACACAGAGATTTATACAAAGCTCTACCTCACACTCCATTTGGCAAATCTGACAATAATTCTATCCTTCTGATTCCTGCCCACAAGCAAAAACTAAAGCAGGATGTACAAGTGATTCACTCAATACAGAAGTGATAAGATGATGTAGATGCTACGCTACAGGACTGTTTTGCTAGCACAGACTGGAATATGTTCCGGGATTCATCCAACGGCATTGAGGAGTATACCACCTCAGTCAACGGCTTCTTCAATAAGTACATCGACGACATTGTCCCCACAGTGAACATACGTATATATCCAAACCAGAATACATGGATTACAGGCAACATCCACACCATGCTAAAGGCTAGAGCTTTCAAGGAGCGGAACACTTATAAGAAATCCCGCTATGCCCTCAGACGAACATTCAAACAGGCAAAGCATCAATACAGGACTAAGATTGAATCCTACTACACCGGCTCTGACGCTCGTCGGATGTGGCAGGGCTTGAAAACTGTTACGGCCTACAAAGGGAAACCCATCCGCGAGCTGCCCGTTGACGCCAACCTACCAGATGAGCTAAATGCATTTTATGCTCGCTTTGAGACAAGCAACACTGAAGCATGTATGAGAGCACCATCTGTTCTGGACGACAGTGTGATTGCGCTCTCCATAGCTGATGTGAGCAAGACCTTTAAACAGGTCAGCATTCGCAAAGCCGCGGTGCCAGACAGATTACCAGGAAGTGTACTTGAAAGCATGCCTGGACCAACTGGCAAGTGTCTTCACTGACATTTTCAACCTCTTCCTAGCCGAGTCTGTAATACCTACATGTTTCAAACAGACCACCATAGTCCCTGTGCCCAAGAAAGCGAAGGTAACCTGTCTAAATGATTACTGCCATGTAGCACTCACGTCGGTAACCATGAAGTGCTTTGAAAGGCTGGTCATGGCTCACATCAACACCATTATGCCAGAAACCCTAGACCCACTCCAATTCGCATAACGCCCCAACAGATCCACAGATGACGCAATATCAATCGCACTCCACACTGCCCTTTCCCACCTGGACAAAAGGAACACCTACTGTATGTGAGAATGCTATTCATTGACTACAGCTCAGCGTTCAACACTATAGTGCCCACGAAACTCATCACTAAGCTAAGGACCCTGGGACTAAACACCTCCCTCTGCAACTGGATCCTGGACTTCCTGACGGGCCGCCCCCAGGTGGTAAGGCTAGGCAACAACACATCTGCCACGCTGATCCTCAACACTGGGGCCCCTCAGGGATGTGTGCTTAGTCCCCTCCTGTACTCCCTGTTCACCCATGACTGCATGGCCAAGCACGACTCCAACACCATCATTAAGTTTGCTGACGACACAACAGTGCTAGGCCTGATCACCGACAATGATGAGACATCCTATAGGGAGGAGGTTAGAGACCTCGCAGTGTGGTGCCAGGACAACAACCTCTTTCTCAATGTGAGCAAGACAAAGGAGCTGATCGTGGACTATAGGAAAAGGAAGGTCCAACAGGCCCCCATTAACATCGGCGAGACTAAAGTGGAGCGGGTCAAGAGTTTCAAGTTCCTTGGTGTCCACATCACCAACAAACTATCATGGTCCAAATACACCAACACAGTCGTGAAGAGGGCACGACAAAACCTTTTCCCCCTCAGGAGAGTGAAAAGATTTGGCATGGGTCCCCAGATCCTCAAGAAGTTATACAGCTGCACCATCGCGAGCATCCTGACCGGTTGCATCACCGCCTGGTATGGTAACTGCTCGGCATCTGACCGTAAGGCGCTACAGGTGGTATTGCGTGCGGCCCTATACATCACTGGGGCCAAGCTTCCTGACATCAACTACCTATATACTAGGCGGTGTCAGAGGAAGGCCCAAAAAATTGTTGAAGACTCCAGTCACCCAAGTCATAGACTGTTTTCTCTGCTAACGCAAGGCAAGCGGTACTGGAGCGCCAAGTCTAGGACCAAAAGGCTCCTTAAAACTTCTTTATGATAGGGGGCAGCATTTTCACTTTTGGATGAATTGCGTGCCCATAGTGAACTGCCTCCTACTCTGTCCCAGATGCTAATATATGATATTATTATTACTATTGGATAGAAAACACTCTGACGTTTCTAAAACTGTTTGAATGATGTCTGTGAGTATAACATAACTCATATGGCTGGCAAAAACCTGAGAAAAAAATCCAAACAGGAAGTGAGAATTCTGAGACTGGTCAATGTTCAAGTCATCGCCGATTCAATTCCCTGTAAGATATGGATCTGTTTGCACTTCCTACGCCTTCCACTAGATGTCAACAGTCTGTAGAACGTGGAATGAAGCCTCTAGTGTGATGTGGGGCCGGATGGGAGGTGTTTCAGTCATTGGTCTGGCAGAATGCCAGTTCCTGGTCATGCGCTTTCCTCATGATATCGCCTTGCGTTCCATAACTTCTACAGACATGAAGGAATGCTCCGGTTGGAACGTTATTGGATATATATGATAACAACATCCTGAAGATTGATTCTCTACTTAGTTTGACCAGTTTATTCGACCTGTTATATAACTTTTTGAAGTTTTCGTCCGAGTTCGCCTGCATCTGCGCGAGCGTTTGGACATGTGCACTAAACATGCTAGCAAAATTAGCTACTTAGACATAAGTAATGGACATTATCGAACAAAACAACAATTTATTGTGGAACTAGGATTCCTGGGAGTGCATTCTGATGAAGATCATCAAAGGTAAGGGAATATTTATGATGTAATTTCGTATTTCTGTTGACTCCAACATGGCGGAGAAATTTTGTTTTTATCTGAGCGCTGTCTCAGATTATTGCATGGTGTGCTTTTTACATAAAGCTTTTTTGAAATCTGACACAGCGGTTGCATTAAGAACAAGTGTATCTTTAATTATATGTAAAACATGTATCTTTCATCAAAGTTTATGATGAGTATTTCTGTTATTTGARGTGGCTCTCTGCAATTTCTCCGGATATTTTGGAGGCATTTCTGAACATGGCGCCAATGTAAACCGAGATTTGTGGATATAAATATGCACATTATCGAACAAAACATAAATGTATTGTGTAACATGATGTCCTATGAGTGTCATCTGATGAAGATCATCAAAGGTTAGTGATTAATTTTATCTCTATTTCTGCTTTTTGTGACTACTATCTTTTGCTGGGAAAATGGCTGTGTTTTTCTGTGGCTWTGTACTGAGCTAACATAATTGTTTGGTGTGCTTTCCCCGTAAATCCTTTTTGAAATCAGACATGTTGGCTGGATTCACAACATGTGTAGCTTTAATTTGGTGTCTTTCATGTGTGATTTCATGAAAGATAGATTTTTTAGTAATATATTTGAATTTGGCGCGCTACATTTTTTTCTGGCTTTTGGCCAAGTGGGACGATACCGTCCCACATATCCCAGAGAAGTTAACAGCTTCTACCCCCAAGACATAAGACTGCTGAACAACTAAACTAATCAAATGGCCACCCACACAATTTACATTGACCCCCCCACCCCCTATTTGTTTTTACATTGCTGCTACTCGCTGTTTGTTATCTCACTTTACAAATTACCTCAATTAACCTGTGCCTCCGCACATTGACTCGGTACCGGTACCCCCTGTATATAGCCTTGTTATTGTTATGTAAATATATTGTGTTACGGCCACAACATCTGTTTTGTGCGTAGGTCTATGCTTAATGATTCTGATGAAAATACGCTCCGTCTTTATCAAACAAATATTTTAGCATATTTTCAGGTGTGGAACCTGTCTATGTTTATGGGGGTTATAGCCTGGGCTAGCTAATTCTAAATGGCACTAGCAGTTCGCAAAGTAGCCAAAGCAGAAAATAGACGGGATGCAATTATTCCTAAACTGCAGCTTGTTGTTGGAACACATATTTACCTACTTCAAATCAACCAGTCCATTTTGAATTTGTGATAAAACTGTCGTCATTTGGCAAGGAATGTAGCTTGTGTATCCCATCAGTTAGATACGTTTTTAATAGGCATTTGTTTCTGTAGGCCTAATGGGAGCTTGTATGCGTACACAGCAGGCGTTTAGGGAGAGGAACTGTGTTATTTTGGTTTCTTTTTTGTTGTGCCCCGCAAATGCACATGTACAAATAGAACACTAGAGTCAAAGCAAATTAACATTGTTTTCAAGACAACAGTAAAAAAAAATATCACTTGCCTGTTCGGGCAGCCACAAAGCACATTGCACCAAATAGTTTTACAGTATTAGATTTTTCTATCTCTGGTTGAAGATTGAGCTTTGAAATCCGTTTCAGTAGAATATGACTCTGGACATAAACTGTAACTCCACCACCATATACGTACAGTGGGGAGAACAAGTATTTGATACACTGACAATTTTGCAGGTTTTCCTACTTACAAAGCATGTAGAGGTCTGTAATTTTTATCATAGGTACACTTCAACTGTGAGAGAAGGAATCTAAAACAAAAATCCAGAAAATCACATTGTATGATTTTTAAGTAATTAATTTGCATTTTATTGCATGACATAAGTATTTGATACATCAGAAAAGCAGAACTGAATATTTGGTACAGAAACCTTAGTTTGCAATTACAGAGATCATA
>NC_036842.1:27978424-27981823 GCF_002910315.2 Salvelinus sp. IW2-2015
TCTTGAGACGTGGTCCCAGCTCTCTTCAGGTCATGTTACCATGTCCTGCGTTTAGCTTCTGGGCTGATCCCTCACATCTTCATGATCATTGATGCCCCACGAGGTGAGATCTTGATGGAGCCCCAGACCGAGGGTGATTGACCGTCACTTGAACTTCTTCCATTTTCTATAATTGTGCCAACAGTTGTTGCTTTCTCCCAAGCTGCTTGGCTATTGTCCTGTAGCCCATCCCAGCCTTGTACAGGTCTACAATTTATCCCTGATGTCCTTACACACCTCTCTGGTCTTGGCCATTGTGGAGAGGTTGAGTCTGTTTGATTGAGTGTGTGGACACGTGTCTTTATACAGGTAACGAGTTCAAACAGGTGCAGTTAATACAGGTAATGAAGTGTGGTGGAAGGAGCTTCTTAAGAAAACTAACAGGTCTGTGAGAGCCGGAATTCTTACTGGTTGGTTGTAGGTGATCAAATACTTTAATTTGTCAGGCAATATAAATGCAAATGTATTTAGGATACTTAAAATCATACAATGTGATTTTCTGGATTTTTGTTTTAGATTCCGTCTCTCACAGTTGAAGTGTACCTATGATAAAAATGACAGACCTCTACATGCTTTGTAAGTAGGAAAACCTGCAAAATCGGCAGTGTATCAAATACTTGTTCTCCCCACTGTATATCCCATCCTTTCTAAACATATGATATTCATGTATTGAGATTTCTGCATCCTCAAATGAAGTGTCCAAATGAGTCTCTGATATTGCTAATACATTAATGTTATTTGACAGCCCTAGACAACATAATCCATGATTCCATAAACTGTATATATTCATATGAGTTATCAACAGACCTTTCTTTGGGAAGTTTAGAGTATTTGATTGTTCAAGCATGAATCAGCAGAGATAGTCAGAGTCTGTGTGTGTATATGGGGGTGGGGGGGCTGGGATTACTGACCCAAAGGCTTGTTTTCTGTCACTCATTCTGGGCCCTTGGGAGCGAGTGTGATCAATCAGTTTGTCATACTGCAGGTAGGCTTTGTCCCCACGTTCTCTTGCAGCCTTCGTAGCTTCATCTTTGGCAGACTGCCTCAGAAGAATTCTCATTGATTAAGATATGGACCCTTTTTAAGGCTTTTGGCTCTTTCAAGAACCGTAGGCTTGTCCTTGAACCTGAGGAACTTCACTACAATCGTCCTGTATCTGGCACCACTAGCAAGCACCAGTGTCACCAAGTTTCTCAGACCAGTGAGCACATTCCAGCTTAACTTTCTATGGTCCAGTTGTAGCTTCTCAAGAGGCAATTTACAAACTTTGTCTTCTGATTCAGCCCATGTTTCACTTTGACTTTCCTGGATACCATCTATTACAACATTATTTCTTGGACATCTTTAGTTAGGTCGTCCAGCCGTTTGTTCGTAGACTCCATAATCATGTGTATAAAGCTTTCAAAGTTATTTCCTGTTGGAATAATATTTCTGAGTTCACGTAACAGCCCAGCGGAGAAGTAGTCATCTTAGTTTTTTGGCTTTTAGTGGCATGGTAGTAGATGCCCACTATCCATTCAGTAACGAGACGAGAGACACGGGCAGGAGATAATCCGAAGCCCAGGACAGATGGTTAAGCAGCCACAAAGGTTAAGCACATTGCGGGCTGTAGTAGAACAGGTTAGCTTGATAGCTTGCAGCTAGGCTAGCTGCTTCACCAAGCTATCTTCAAACTTGTTTAAGCAAAGGTCCCAAGACAGAAATTTGCAGTCCCATCACTAAGATTAACCACGTCGAGAGAGAGAAGATCAGACCTGCTTAACAGCTTCCACAAATACCTCCTTTCTCTCTATCACCATCCATATGTCTCTTTCTATTTTCTCCCTCTACCTTTTTATTTTTCTCATACCTGTCTACTTCACTTGATTGATCTCTCTGCCCTTTCTCCCCAACCCTCTCTTCTTCCCTCTCTCCCTCCAACTCCCTCTCCCTCTCTCTCTTCCTCCCTCCATCCCCTGTCCTTCCCTGCATCTCTATATTGCTCTCACCATCTCTCTCCCTCCATATCTCACCCACTCTCGCTCTCTTCCTTCATCTTTTTCTCCCTGTCTCCCCCCTCCATCCTCTCTCATTCCCTCCATCTCTCTCTCTCTCCCATCATCTCTCACTCCTCTCTCCCTCCCTCCATCTCTCTCCTTCCCTCCATCTCTGTCTCTCTCCCCCCCCTCTCTCACATCATCTTTCTCCCTCCAACTCTCTCTCCCTCTCTCTCTCTCTCTCTCTTTCCATCCCTCCTTCCTCTCTCCTTCCATCTCTCTCTTTCTCCCTCCATCTCCCCCTCTCTCCCGTGCGAAAGTGTTCTATGCAATTATATGGTGACCTTTCGTTAGCCAAGCTGTAATTGGCTAAATCAGCACAGAGTTCCCACGCTTCACAACACACAATCAGCAGAGATGCCATCAGAGGCCACACACACGCACACAAACACACAAACACACACACACTACAATCAGTGTAGATGCCATCAGAGAGCAGACTGTGACATCAGCATTTACACAGAAATGTTCCCTGGGGCTGGCAAAAGGTCCGGCTTTGGTCTATAAATAATCAGAATACAGGGAAGGATATAGGATTTAACCCAAAGACAGAGAGCAACGAAATGTGATGGAGAAGGGAGGGAGAAGTTGAAGGAGAGGAGGGACAGAAGAAGCGATTATCAAGAGGAGGGAACTGGGGTACTAAGACAAGGAACTGATGCAGGCACCAACTCAATTACAGAACAGGTACCATGGTGCTATTTTTATTCTCTGTGAAGTCATTCTGTATTTTTTTTGCGGGCACTTCCTTTCCCGTTGTTGTCTGGCCCGGCTGTGTCTCCTCTACCATCTCTGTATATTGTATTATGTGAATCTTGCGTTTCGGGAACCAACACAAGCATCAATAAGAGGTACATTTAAATAGCTTTTCTCCGTTCTCTCTTCTTTTCTCTCTTTCCATCTCTCTCGCTCTCTCTCTTCTCTCTGTTATGACCGTCTCTTTCTCTCCAATTATATATATGTTTACATTCCTTTCTCTCCATCCCTCTGTCTTTCCATCTCTCCATCTCTCTAATGCTCTTTCACTTCGGTCCATGTTTGCTGGGCATCTCTGCCTTCTGTCTCCGATCCCTCTCTCCATCCCTCCTCTTCCCCCTACTCTCTCTGCGTTAATGGAGGAACGCTGTGAAAGGCTTAAAAGCATTGACCCTTTTGCATCTCGCCGCCACTGGCCTAAGAGCAAACGCACACACCACAGCACACACACACCGACACACCAACACACGACAGTAACACACCACACACACACACACACACACCACAACACACACGACACACACACCGAATCTAACACATTCACACACACACACACACCCACCACACA
>NC_036842.1:27981848-27993877 GCF_002910315.2 Salvelinus sp. IW2-2015
AAGTGCGTTTGAGTGTGTGTGGTGTGTGTGTTTGTGGTGGGTGTGTGTGGGGGGTGTATGTGTTGGTAGTGTGTGTGCTCATCCTGACCAATCCGTGTTTTGGATTTTATTTAACCACACCCAGTTGTGTTATGTGTTGTGTGTGTGTGTGTGTGTGAGTTGTGTTGCTTTTATGCGTCTGATGTGTGTGTGGGGTGTTTGTGTGTGGTATGTTGGTGATAGGGTTTGTATGTGTGTTGTCTCAGAAATGTTTCCTGTCCATTGTGTGTGTGTGTGTGTGTGTTGTGTGTGTGTGTGTGTGTGTGTGTGTGTGTGTGTGTGGTGTGTGTGTGTGTGTGTGGTGTGTGTGTGTGTGTGTGTGTGTGTTGTGTGTGTGTGTGTGTGTGTGTGTGTGTGTGTGTGCGTGTGTTTGTGTGAGTGTGTGTGTTGTGGCGTGTGTGTCCGTTAATGGTGTGTGTCTGTTTTTCATGGGCGTCGGTGTATTGGTGTCCCAGATGGTTGATTAAAGGTCCAGCTTGTGGTGAGAAGACCGTTTTAGAGACCATTTTACGTGATCAGTCAATTGAACCTGCAGCCTCTGATGTGTGAGGGAGAGTGGATGATGTATAGGTGTGATGAGGGGGAGAGGTGGGGAGGAGGGGAAGCAGTGGGCTAGAAGAGGCGGAGGCAACATAGAAGGAGGGGGAAAGAGGAGTGTGTGTGTTTGAGAGCACAGAGGGCGATGTGGAGATCGAGGGAGGGCAAGAGGGAGAGAGAGGGTGCAGAGAAGGCAGAGGGTGGGAGAAGGGGGAGGAGGAAAGAGAGGGGAGGGGGAGGGAGATTAGAGGTATGAGAGAGGGGGAGGTGGAGGGCGGTATACTCGGGTGCGTGAACACACACACAGACAGGGCACTCATACGAGAGGGTGAGAGAGGAGGGAGGAGACGAAGAGGGTTGGGAAAGAAGAGGAGAAGAGGTGGGAAGGAGAGGAGGAGAGGTAATGTAGTTGGAGGTAACTTGCGGCAGTTAGTGGGTTTATTAACTTGTGTGGAAGAGGTATGATATTGAGAGTGTTTCTCCACGCTGGCTCATATAATTTACGTGGTAAGGTGGGGACATTAGTAACGTGACTCGTTACTAAACATATATAGTCTTGGTTGTTTTGTTTGAATTCCTTACTGAAATGAATGAGGGAGAAGAAAGACACAAAAGAGAGAGGAATTAAAAGATGGTGAGGATGCGGAAGATGAAGACTTGCAGACCAATTCTCATACCAGACACGCCAATGGCTCTGTGAAGTCACTGTTATTGCTCACTTCCTGTTTCATCCGCACACACACACACACACACACACACACACAGAGTAATGGAATTCAACCTGGTGAAAAGAGCAGCGTTACCATGGAGAGATATATGGGGGAGGGAGAGAGAGAAGCCTAGTTTATACCTGGCGCTAACATGCATCCTTGTCCTGATCTTGTCCACATTCTGATTGTGTCCACATATTCAGAAATATGTCTACACATGGTATTAAAATGTGTCTCATATCCGTCCACTGTGCCTGCACATTGAACAGATTTCCTGTTCCCTCCGTGTATGCAAATTATTTGACAGCTATTGTTTCGAAATAATATGTATTTATTTTAAGGCACATATTGATGCCATAAAGGCCTCTGCATACTTCTCAGCCAAAACAGTTCAGTAGAGTTCATGCATATATAATGACGACATTTTGTGACATTTTTGTTTGTTTTGGACTTCGGTGAGGGTTTTTCCGTTGGTTCTTCGGCACACACGTTTTTTTCTGGAGGCAAGCCGAAGTCTACGCCCCTTCGTTGGTGATTGGTCAACAGCAGGGATTCTTCAATAAAGTCTTTGTTGTCATTCAATGAGAGACGACTCGTTTTCATACTAAGATCTCTTCATCAAAAACGTCAAAATTATTTCCTGATTTCTTGAGTTCTTAGATTCATTCAGACTAGTTTGAGGCTATGGACAAACAGTACTATTGCCAATTTGTATTTGTTTCTCAAGCTAAGGTCTTAAAGTGAGTATGCGAGCGCACTCTTTCGGTTCGGCTAGCCGAGCTAGGCTAGGTGCCAGCCGAACTGAAGCATAAAGACGCCTTAAGTCAATGGTTCCACCTGTCAATGATTTTATAGGGCGGAATAATTAGGATTTAAATGGTTTCTCTGTCCAGATCTGTCTACACTTGTAAGATATCCTGAAACAATGTGTGTCTGACTAACTATGGAGGTGGGCTGATCACAATGTGTAATTTGATTGTCTACACCTGTCTAAAAATGTGGGCCCAATCAGAATGATCAAGATCAGGACAAAGGAAGCATGTTAGAACCATGTATAAACAGGGCTACAGAGAGAAGTGCGGATGCAGGAAAAATCTGCTCCTTGATGAAAGGAGAGTAGAGAGAATCCTGAGGGAGAGGAAATGAGAATTGAGGGGGCTGCAGTCTGCGGATAAAGGTAGAGAAAGAGAGGGAGAGGTGTGTTTACATCAGTCTGTGATCAGAACCTGACCCAAACCACAGGCCAGTCACCCACCCAACCCCTACAGGGACTCAGCTCAACATGGTTCTGAGGAACAGCTGATTAGTAGAATCAGCACAGGTGTGTTAGAGCAGGGCTCAAGCAAATGCCAGAACTCCTAGAAACTCTCAAAGAGGAGGTTTGGAATACCCTTGAGTTTGAACATTCCTCCATTCTCTAACCTGCTAAGATATTCTAAAACATTCTCCTACAGCACTCTAACCTGCTGACACTGTAGTCTAGAGCATTCTCCAACCTGTGGGAAAACTATTGTGTGGAACATTGTATAACCTATTATAACAATCTTGAACATTCTCCAACCTGTTAGTTCACTGTAGTGTACACTTTACTTAATTCAATTTTGGACAGTAGTTAAACCTAATGGAAACAGGTTATTTTTACATTAAATTATTAATAGTGGAGAATATTCTCAGACTGATTAGAACTCTCTAGTTTATAACAATCTCCAAACTGTTAGTACGCTCTAGTGGAGAATATTCTCCGACCTCTTAGGAAACTCTAATGGAGAACATTCTCTGACCTTTTAGAACACTAGTGGTGTCACACGGAACGGGTGAACCCAAGAGCAGACTCAGACGAGGAGACTGGGATGAGGTAACCAAGGTATTTATTGAAACACGGGGGGAAGATTGAGTGCAGGCCAGGTGCGGGGGTCTGAGGCTGGAGCGAGAGGAGTTGGGACAGGGTAAGCAGGTCCGGAGGGGAATCCAAGGGAGCGTAGAGTGGGGAATCCAGGATAGAGTTGCAGGACTGACGAGACGTGGGACTGGAGACAAGGACCAGAGTCAGAGTGGGCAGAACTGTAGCGGAGAGGAAAACAGCGTCAGGCAAGGGAAAACAGGCACAACAGGAACAAATGGCTAGAAACATGGACTGACTGAGCAGAGATTATGATCTGGCAGTGTGTAAGTGGCAGGACTGAGTATTTGTAGAGGCCTTGATTATGGAACAGTTTGCAGCTGGTGGGGATCTGCTCTGACTCCAGCGAGGGAGAGAGCACTGGGGGAGTGGCGGCTGGTCAAGGAGACACAGGATGAGCACTAGAAGGCGTGGCAGGAGCAGATGTGAGTAGTGGAGAACATTCTCTGACCTGTTGTAAAACTATAGTGGAGAATATTCTCCAACCTGTTAGAACTCTCTAGTTTAAAACAATCTCCGACCTGTTAGAAAACTCTAGTGGAAAATATTCTGGCAACCTGTTAGAACACTTAGTGGAGAACATTCTCTGACATTTAGAGCATCTAGTGAAGAACATTCTCCAACCTGTTAGAACACTCTAGTGGAGAACATTCTCCAACCTGTATAGAACACACTAGTGGGAACATTCTCCAACCTGTTAGAACACTAGTGGAGAACATTCTCCATCCTGTTAGAACACTATAGTGGAGAATATTCTCCAACCTGTTAGAACACTAGTGGAGAACATTGTCCAACCTGTTAGAACGCTAAGTGGATAATATTATCCGACCTGTTAGAAACACTATAGTAGAGAACATTCTCCATCCTGTTAGAACACTCCAGTGGAGAATATTCTCCAACTTGTTAGAACACTCTAGTGGAGAACATTGTCCAACCTGTTAGAGAGCTAGAGTGGAGAATACTCTAATGGAGAACATTCTCCAACCTGTCAGAACACTCTAGAGTGAGAATATTCTCCACCAAACCTGTTAGAACACTGTAGTGGAAAATATTCTCCAACCTGTTAGAACACTAGTGGAGAACATTGTCCAACCTGTTAGAACGCTATAGTGGAGAAAACTCTAATGGAGAACATTCTCCAACCTGTCAGAACACTCCAGTGGAGAATATTCTCCAACCTGTTAGAACACTATAGTGTAGAATATTCTCCAACCTGTTAGAACACTCTAGTGGAGAACATTGTCCAACCTGTTAGAACACTATAGTGGATAATAATCTCCAACTTGTTAGAACACTAGTGGAGAACATTGTTCAATCTGTCAGAACACTATAGTGGAGAACATTCTCCAATCTGTCAGAACACTCCAGTGGAGAACATTGTCCAACCTGTTAGAACACTATAGTGGAAAACCTTCTCCAATCTGTTAGAACACATATAGTATAAATTAGAAACATTCTGTAAACTATTATAACACTGTGGAACATTCTTTAACCTGTTCATACATTTTTCTACCTTTTATATTATTCTCCAACCTACTACACTCTTGCACATTACATAACCTAGAACCGTATAGTCTAGAACATTCTCCAACCTGCTAGAACATTCTCGAAAATGCTAGATAATAATAAAAAATATTCTTCTAGAATATTCTAAAACATTTTGCAACCTGCTAGAACATTCTGTCTCATCTCAATGCGGTCAACAGGAACAAATCTTATCATTATGATTATTCTGTCTAAACACTGTGTGGACGAGACTAGATTGGAGCATGTTATACATGATCACACACACATGCACAAATGCACACACGTGTACACACACACACACACAAGTGCACATACATTCACTCAGACCAGACAGACGAAACAGTCATGACAGTGTGACTGTAGGCTCAGATCAGCCCCATTCAAACCACAAATACTCTCTGTACTTCAATACACCGCAACACTCAATATTTCAATAAAGGGTCTAACTCTGTTATTTGATTTTACCATTTTCCAAAGAAGGGCAGTTTACACAGCAGACATTCAGCTTGTAATTTGTTAGAAATATTACCATGGAGCACAATGGCTATTCAATCGAACAACCAGCAAAGCCTCTCAGACAGAAAGACACAGACACAGAAAGAACTAGACAGAGAAAAAGAGAAAGAGAGGGAGAGTGAGAGAGGGAGTGAGAGAGACAGAGAGATAGAGAGAGTGCGAGAGGGAGAGAGACAGAGAGACAGATAGAAAATGGAAGAAGAGAGAGAGGAATGAAAACAGGGGAGGAAACAGATTTACTGGGAGAATTAGGCAAGGCGGGTTGTAGAGCTGTACATATACACATATTCATACGCACATACACCATGTGCAGCGACGTGATAAGAAATATAGGATCATTCATCTACTCCCTGCAAGTCTCTCTTCTTCTCTCCTTCTCTCTCTTCTCTCCATCTTCTCTCTCTCCCCTCCCACTCTCCTGCTCCCTCTCTCTCTCCCTCCCTCCCCCTCTCTCTCTCCCCTCTCTCCTTCTCTTTCTCGCTCTCCCTCTTTCTTCAGAGTGAATAGTAAAACCTGTCTCTCCTTCCTTGCTCCTCTTCCCTTCTCCTTTCTCTCTCTTCCTCTCTCCTCTTCCCCATACTCTCTCCATCCTCTCTCCATACCTATACACCACGCCACCACCCCCCAAACACTACTATGTCATAAAGAAATAAACAGTACAGTACACATGACCTTATTACTCTGGCTAATGCTTGCAAATGAATTTCATCTCCTTTCTCGGTACGTAAGAAGCCGTAAGAAGCCACTTGGCGCTCCAAGCTCAAACACACACGCAAACACACATATGCAAGCACACACACATAAACACACACACAAAAACTCCCCAAAAACACCCAAAAACACACAGAGAGCCTCTCCAGTTATTAGTATTTATGAACAGAATGTAGTGAACCAGGAAACGAGCTCAGATCCATGTTCAGAAACACTTGCATGTTCTGGAAGAGACACAACAGATACACACACTCACGTACAAACACACACACACACACGTACACACACACACTGTGTTTGTGGGGTGGCATTGGGTGTTAATGACGCTAAATGGCTGCCTGAGCCTGACGCTCAGACACAGGGATAAAAAACTGTCTTAAGTATGTGTGTGTGTGTGTGTGTGTGTGTGTGTGTGTGTGTGTGTGTGTGTGTGTGTGTGTGTGTGTGTGTGTTGTGTGGTGTGTGTGTGTGTCTGTCTGTCTGTGTGAGAGTACGATAAGCACCATGGGGGTTTTTCTGACGGCTGTGGGAGCTAAGTCCTGCTGAAGGCTGCCCAGGCAAGCCAGTCATTTGCATTCAGATATGACAACTCAGTGCACACACACAGTCAGACAGAATGGCACACACACACACAGAGACTGACACACACATGCACACACATACAGACAAGTACAACTGTGTGTGTGTCATATACAGGGACCAAATGGATTGTGTGAATACTTACCAGAGATGTGGGCCCCTGGTTCTGAAACGTCACACACACACACAAACACACACACACACACACACACACTCACACACACAGTCAGCAGCAGTGATAGCATTTCACCTTTCTTTCTTTCCTTCTTTCTTTCCTTCTTTCTTTCTTTCACACACACGCACACACACACACAAACAGACACACACAAACAGACACAAACACACACACACACACACCCAATAATAAGACAACAGAAAGGGTTTATCTATCATGCTGATACAGCTGTTAACTCACAAACACACACACTAGAAGAGAGGGCTTATACGGATGATAACAGCCAGAATAATAGCTGCAGGGAGGAGGCTGGACCAGCTGTGTGTCTTAATGTGTGTATGTGTGTGCGTGCGTGCATGTGTGTTATAAAACAAGGTCTCTGAGACCCCCTGTGTGTGACTATTTTCATTCCAACCAATTACCCTCACAATCCTCAATTAACAAAAAAGTAAACAAAACCTAAACAATCAAGCCGTATTCCACAGTGCATTTAGTGATATCTTCACTTGAAAAAACAGTCCTTAAATTTCAGTGATATTTTCACATGGAAAACAGTCCTTGAATTTCAGTGATATCTTCACATGGAAAAAGAGTCCTTGAATTCTAAGTAGGTCTGTAGAAATGACACTCCGCAGGAGTAGCACATCGTGACTAACAGCGTTTACAAGACCAATCCAGAAACAGGAGAAATATTGGTGGTCATCTCAGGACTAGTGTTGGATGGACATCGAATACTGACTTATATCACAGGTGACCTGCCTGCCGTGACATGGCATTGGGTGTATTGTTAAGTACTACTGTCGGTATCCACACAGTGCAGAGTGATGTGTGGGAGTGGACGTGTATTGTTGTGGAGTGTCAATTCTGTCTGATTTCACTGTTTGTTTCTGTCTTCTTCACTCTCAATCTGTCATTCCAACAGAGGAGACAAAGACGTGTTTATAAGCATATCACTCACAGCAGTAGTCGTGACCTGTCACACTCTGATCTGTTTCACCTGTCTTGTGCTTGTCTCCACCCCCCACCAGGTGTCTCCCATTTCCCCCCATTATCCCCTGTGTATTTATACCTGCGTTTTCTGTTTGCCTGTTGCCAGTTTGTCTTGTCCCATCAAGTCGTCCAGCGTCTTACTTCGTGTTTTTTCCTCTTTCTGGTTTTTGTTTTAGTCTCCCTGGTTATGACCTGTTTTGGCTGTCCTAACCCTGAGCCTGCCTGCCATCTACGTCTGCCAACGGCTTGAACCATCTACCTCACGTGTCTGCATCTGGGTCTCATCCTGAGTCATGATAGTACGAATTGACCATGACTGACCTAGTAGACTCGGACCAGCTCTGCAACACTATCTCCTCACAAGGAGCCACCATTGGAAGACACAAGTTACTAAATAACCTTATGGAAGGATTACACACCTTGGCGTGCATTTTGGAAAAATTATGCAGACTATCTATTAGGCAGCAAGCCACAACAGAAACCTCCCAGACTCAGTAACCCCGCTACCAGCGTTGCTTCTCCCCAGCATACCCCAGCTTCCAGAGAACCCCGCTTAGCTCCTACCAGAGCGCTACACTGTGGATCCCGAAACCTGCCGGGCATTTCTCTCCCAGTGCCTCCTCATTTTTGAGCATCAGCCCTCTTAATTTCTGTAGGACCGTTCAAAGATAGCGTATCTTATAATGCTAATGTCTGGGAGGGCACTCGCCTGGGCTACGATGTGTGGGAGCAACAATTTACTGCTTGCCTTAGTCTTGAGGATTTTGTGGCGAAAATAAGGAAGGTGTTAGTTTCTCCGTTATTGGCAGAGAGGCGGTTCAGAAGCTACTTCATCTGCATCAAAGACTCCCGTAGTGTGACAGACTACGCTGTAGACTTTCACAATTTAGCCGCCGAGAGTGCCTGGAACCCGGAATCCCTATTTGACACGTTCCTTCATGGATTATTGGAGGGAATTAAGGACGAGCTCACAGCCCGGGAGCTGCCCTTGGACCTCGACTCTCTCATAGCCTTGACCATATGGATCTATGGGTGACTACGGGAACGCAGTAGGGAGAGGAGGTCTGTTCCCGGGGACACGCGCCTGTCCACGGTTTTCCCCTCGCCTCCTAAGAACCCTGGAAATCCCTGAAGCCTGCATTCCCGAGAGAATCCGATGTCACCCAAGTTCCCTCAGATATCATTGAGGACTGTCGCCTCACTTCCTCTGGCACCCATGCAACTGGGCAGGGCTAGATTGTCCCCTGAGGAACGTTTACACAGACTGAGCTCTAAAAGCTGTCTGTATTGTGGAACTTCAGTACATATCCACCTGTCCAGTAAAAAGCTCATCAATAGGTACGCTGGTGGGCCATACAGGGAATTTCCCATCTCCCATTAGTCGTACTCCTCTACATGCTATCCTGTTGTGGGGTCACCAGTCTAAATCTCCGGGTGTCCTCCTGCAGGCTTGGATAAAGCCTTGGATCTCTCCACCTTTCCCGTGGAGTATCAGGACCTCTGGGAGATTTCCTACAAGGCCGGCGCCACATCTCTCCTCCACATCGATCCTATGACTGAGCCATTGACCTCCTCCCTGGCACTACACCGCTTCGGGGGCGACTTTATACCCTGTCTTGTCCGGAGACCACAACCATGGAAGGGTACATTGAGGACTCTCTGGAGGCAGGGATCATTCGTCCTTCCTCCTCCCCTGACAGTGCAGGGTTGTTCTTTGTGGAGAATAAGGATAAAACCAGCTGCAATGTTTCCTAGGATTTGCTCATTTCTACCGCCGGTTCATTCGGGGCTACAGCACCCTGGCTTCCCCCATCTCTGCACTCACTTCACCCAAGGTTCCGTTCACGTGGTCCCCAGCTGCTGACCGGGTGTTTTTGGATCTCAAGCATTGGTTCACTACAGCCCCATCTTAATCCACCCAGACCTATCCCATCAGTTTGTGGTGGAGGTCGATGCCTCAAGCGTTGGAGTGGGGGCCGTCCTGTCCCAGCGTTCTGCCCAGGACCAAAAGCTGCATCCCTGCACTTTCCTTACCCATCGTCTTGATCCCGCGGAGAGGAACTATGACGTTGGTAACCGGGAACTTCTTGCGCTCAAGATGGCGCTAGAGGAATGAAGACACTGGCTAGAAGGGGCAGAACATCCATTCCTAGTGTGGACCGACCATAAGAATCTGGAATATCTCTGCACCGCAAAGCGCCTCAACTCTAAGCAGGCTCATTGGGCTCTGTTGTACACTCGTTTCAATGTCAACATCTCCTACCCCCCGGGGTACAGGAATGTGAAGCCTGAAGCCCTCTCTTGCTTGCATAGCTCAGCAGCTACACCATCTGACCCAGAAACCATCCTCCCTACCTCCTGTCTAGCAGCGACACTCGTCTGGGTATTGTGGTCCTGGTCCGCAAGTCGCAGTGTTCCCAGCCCAGGGGGGTGCCCGGCTAACCGGTTGTTTGACCCGGATTCTGTCCGGTCCCCGGTCGTGGAATGGGCTCATTCCTCTAATCTAACCTGCCATCCTGGCTCCCGCCGGACCCTGGACTTCCACCGACAATGTCTCCCCATTCGTTGCCGCATGCACGGTGTGTGTTTAGAATTAGACCCCGCGGAAAGCTCCGGCCAGCCTCCTTCAACCACTCCTTGTTCCTCATCGCCCCTGGTCCCACATATCCTTTGTTTTCCAAAGACGACCATTTCATCCCCCTTCACAAGTTACCCTCAGCCAAGGAGACGGCCCAACTCATGGTACAGCACGTCTTCCGAATCCACAGACTTCCTGTCAACATAGTCTCCAATCGTGGTTCTAAGTTTTCATCCCGATTCTGGAAGGCGTTCTGCACCCTCATTGGGTCGTCGGCCAGCCTGTCCTCCGGGTTTCATCCTCAATCCAATCAGGACCTGGAGACGACTCTTCGGTGTCTTGTCTCGGCCAACCCCCACACCTCGAGCCAGCAACTCGTGTGGTGAAGTACGCCCGGAACACCCTTCCCTACTCGGCCACTGGTCTCTCACCTTTCGAGTGCTCCATGGGTTATCAGCCCCGTATCTTCCCTGAGGAAGAGGTCAACATACCCTTGGCCCAGAAATTCATTTCGTCGCTGGAAGAGAGCCTCCAGGTATCGTCGACCAGCGGTCCGCCACCAAACTGCCCCATTTGCCCATTTTCATTGGCCCTTTCACCATCTCTAAAATCCTTGGCCCCTCTGCTGTTCGTCTTCTGTTGCCCCGCACCCTCCATATCCGTTCTACATGTCATGTGTCCAAGATAAAAACCTATTTGTCCCTGTCCTTTGTCTTCTGCTTCCGTCCTGACCATGAGCCAGCCTGCCGTCTACGACTGCCAAATATCACCAGGATTTCGAACCCCTGCCTGTCCCCGACCTGCCTTTTGCCTGCCCCTGTTTATTCAATACATCTCTGAGGCTTGAACCATCTGCGTCACGTGTCTGCATCTACGTCTCATCCTGAGTCATGATATATCCAGGACTACTGCTGTGAGTGATATGCTTATAAACACACATCTTCGTCTCCTCTGTTGGAATGACAGATTGAGAGTGAAGAAGATATAAACAATTGTCTGGTCACCAAAATTGTCTGGGCACACAGCTGAACTAAAGCCCAGGCAAAAAATCACGCTCTCAGGAATCTTACTCATCACACAGCCGTAGTTCATCGATCCACCTCACCTGCACATAGTTATGCTTATGTGGTGACAAAGTAATATTATGTGTAATCATATAACACCAAAGCTGCAAGTATTGTCTTATTGTTTGTGGTGTGTGTGTGTGTGTGTGTGTGTGTAGTAGTAGTAAAATGGAGTTGTCCTCTACAGAGTTAATCACATTAAGGCTTCTGCACAAATATCCATGAACCAGTTCATATCACGTTACGACACAAACATGCACAGCCACGCACGCACGCACGCACGCAAGTCATCATGTGATCTTGAGAAGCCCTAAGCTGTGGAATAATTCATAAGGTTGTGTGTCTCGTCGGTCACCAGGTTTAAACGACACTCCATAGAGTAGTCAGCCCTGTTTCTCCTCTCTGCTTCTCCCCCTGGACCTTCCTGCCTCCACCTCCTACACAGCAAATAGCCTAAACAGAGGCATCATAGGAGAAACCTGAGAGACCAGATGTGGGCTATAGGAGATATAGGAGAAATCAACGTCAGGCTGAGCTGTTCAATGAAAATATACTAGACAGGATACTGCTGCCTGAGACAAAACTAAGGGCTTTTAACTCTCGCAAAGAGTGTGTTGTGTGTGTGTGTGTGTGTGTGTGTGTGTGTGTGTGTGTGTGTTGTGTGTGTGTGTGTGTGTGTGTGTGGTGTGTGTGTGCGCGCGCC
>NC_036842.1:27997812-28001100 GCF_002910315.2 Salvelinus sp. IW2-2015
TTACAGAGAGTAGAGAGCAGAGATAGACGTTACAGAGAGTAGAGAGGGGAGATAGATGTTACAGAGAGTAGAGAGGAGAGAGACGTTACAGAGAGTAGAGATAGACGTTACAGAGAGTAGAGGAGAGATAAAAGTTACAGAGAGTAGAGAGGAGAGATAGAAGTTACCGAGAGTAGAGAGAGATGTTACAGAGAGTAGAGAGAGATGTTACAGAGAGTAGAGAGGAGAGAGGAGAGAGAGACATTACAGAGAGTAGAGAGTAGAGATAGACGTTACAGAGAGTAGAGGAGAGATAAAAGTTACAGAGAGGAGAGAGCAGAGATAGAAGTTACAGAGAGTAGAGAGAGATGTTACAGAGAGTAGAGAGAGATGTTACAGAGAGTAGAGAGTAGAGAGGAGAGAGACGTTACAGAGAGTAGAGAGTAGAGATAGAAGTTACAGAGAGTAGAGAGCAGAGATAGAAGTTACAGAGAGTAGAGAGCAGAGATAGAAGTTACAGAGAGTAGAGAGCAGAGATAGAAGTTACAGAGAGTAGAGAGAGATGTTACAGAGAGTAGAGATAGACGTTACAGAGGTACCATATATAGATGACAGAGACACGTTGATGAGGGTGAGAAAAATTTGTCAGAGTGAATCTTCTCTAAGTCTGATGGAGAGACAGGATAAGTGAGGAGGAGAGGAACAGAGGAGCGACGGTCTGAGAGTTTATGTCCTGCCGAGGAGCTTTGAAGCTGCTGATAAGAGAGGCAGGTAGATGAGAGCGAGGGAGGGAAGGAATCTTGTAGTGGAATCCTAGCACAGGCTGGTGGAACCTTAATAGGGGAGGACAGGCTCATAGTAATGGCTAGAATGGAATCAGTGGAATGGTATCAAACACATCCAACCAACACAAGGTTTCCATGTGTTTAATGCCATTCCATTCACTCTATTCCAGCCATTAGTGTGAGCCTGTCCTCCCCTCACTAGCCTCGAATGACCTAGCTAGAGGTTTTCCACTGATGCAAAAATACACAAACTCACGCTCGCACACACACAAACAAAACTTCAAATACAAACACACCACCAGAAGAGGGTTTTGGTTGTTTGTTTTTGTTGTTTATTTTTGGAATGTCTGCAGAGAGATTTGAGTGTGTCAGATTCCCTCTCAGCTCTGACATCTAAAAACGACATTAGTCACCTACAGTTCTATACACACGCACAAACACGCACACACATACACACACGCACACACATACACACACACACACACACGTTTGTTTTACTATCCTTGTGGGGACCAAAAAATGTACTCCCTTTCAAAATCCTAATTTCCCAAATGCCTAACCCTAAAGCTAACCTTAAATACAAACCCCTAAACCGAACCTGAAAATTAAACCAAACCCTATCTCCTAACCCTAAATCTAACCCCTAACTCTAAACCTAACTCCTAACCCTAAATCTAACCCCTAACCCTATCTCCTAACCCTAAATCTAACCCCTAACCCTAACCTCTAACCCTAACTCCTAACCATAAATCTAACCCCTAACCCTAACTCCTAACTCTAAATCTAACCCCTAACTCCTAACCTTAAATCTAACCGCTAACCTTAAATCTAACCCTAAATCTAACCCAAACCCTAATTCTAACCCTAAATCTAACCGCTAACCCTAACTCCTAACTCTAAATCTAACCCCTAACCCTAACTCCTAACCTTAAATCTAACCCCTAACCCCTAACCCTAATTCTAACCCTAAATCTAACCCTTAAACCTATTTGTAACTCTAATCCTAAACCATAAGTCTCAAATTGTGGGGATTGGCGAAATGTCCCCAACTGTCCACAGTTGTATTGTTTTACTATCCTTGTGAGGACTGATAGTAGAACCAAACCATAAACACCCCCACACACACACACAGGGGCTCTATTGTTCTTCATGTTATGTAAGGTCAATTGACCCCGAGCAGGCCTGACTCAAACCCATTATACACTATTGCAGAAAGAGAGAGAGAGAGAGAGAGAGAGTGTTAACACATGTTTCCCATGCCAATAAAGCCCCTTGAATTGAATTGAATTGAATTGAGAGAGAGAGAGAGAGAGAGAGAGAGAGAGAGAGAGAGAGAGAGAGAGAGAGAGAGAGAGAGAGAGAGAGAGAGAGAGAGGGGAAAATGGGGTGAATGTTGAGACTAGCAGACAGAAGGTAAATTCAGAACAAACAACTCTAAGTCAGACTTGAACTCGCTCACTGTCATTGGTGCAGATGTGTGTGTGTGTGCGTTTGCACATGTGTGTGTGCAGTCGTGGCCTCTTTCCAGTCAGACAGGAGTAGAAATGACAAGGCAACCGCAAAGTACAGCTGAGCCCTGGAGCACGTCATGTTTTTGGACTCCAAATGAAAAGGCATCAGAGCACCAATAGGTGCAGGTCAGGCAGGACAACCAAGGCTGGGGGATCAGGTCAGTCCCTATATACACATCTCTTAGACATGGCACCTGAGCAGTTGTACAATACCAGTCAACAAGCACACCTGTTAATTGAAATGCATTCCAGGTGACTACCTTATGAAGCTGGTTGAGAGAATGCCAAGAGTATGCAAAGCTGTCATCAAGGCAAATGGTGGCTACTTGAAGAATCTAAAATCTAGAATATATTTTGGTTTGCTTAACACTTTTTTGGTTACTACATGATTCCATATGTGTTATTTCATAGTTTTGATGTCATCACTATTATTCTACAACATAGAAAATCCTGGAATGCATAGGTGTGTCCAAACTTTTGACTGGTACTCTATATCACAGGAGGCTGGTGATGGGGAGACAGCTCATAATAATGACTGGAATGGAATCAAAAACAAGGAAATCATGTATTTGATGTTTGATGTGTCGATAACATTCCATTCCAGCCGTTACTATGAGCCTGTCCTCCCCAATTAAGGTGTTGTTTATGGCTTGGTTTTGCTGGCTTCATGACCTCTGCTTCTAGTGAGCCTGAGGCAGCCTTATATCACTGCAATGGTGATGTCTCAGCTGTCTGAAACTGACTGACTGCTTGGTCTCAGGTGAGATTATAAGGACATGTCTTATTAATGGGATGAAGGATGGAGGGTGGAGGTTGCTAGTTCCATGTTATGGGTTTGCTGTCCATTATGCTGAAAAGGTTAAGGGTGATGCTGCAGGAATGACTTTTCAGTGGCTGCTGTCCTTGGTGCTGAAAATGTTTGCAGTGCTGCTGCCTGGGGTCATATGAATCCAGGGTGGCAGTACTGAAGGGACTGTGTGTGTGTGTGTGTGTGTGTGTGTGTGTGTGTGTGT
>NC_036842.1:28002165-28009308 GCF_002910315.2 Salvelinus sp. IW2-2015
CACACACACACACACACACACACACACACACACACACACACACACACACACACTAAAACCGCTATCAGTAAGCGTGCCATGGCTAAATAGCTAACAGCCGGACAACCAATGCCACATTAATTACAGAACCTACTGGGAGTGCTGGCAAGGGACTATGTGTGAGAGGGAGAGAGGGAGAGACAACCAACCAGGTGTTAAGCTGAACCCTGTTTTGTCCCCCAGGGGATGAAACACCAACAACAAAGCTATAACATGAAACTGTCTTTGTCTCTTTCTACCAGAGGTAGTGGTTATAATGTGTTTTGTAGAATGAAGTACCTGAATCTGAGATTCTGTTCACACAGTAGAAACTGTTATTATCTCACAGATCTCTCACCTCTGATGATAAAGGCAGTGATCTGATAAACAGACAGAATAGAGAGTTCAGGTGCTGGGGCAAGGTACTATTTACATTTCAACAGCTTATGATGAGAATGTCACAAAACAGTGTTAAAGAACATGTACCTGATAAGATTCATAGAATATTGTTGATGAGTGATCACCTCCTACAGCAAAGACCATACAGTGCTTGATCTACACTGAACAAAAATATAAAAACAATATGCAACAATTTCTAATATTTTACTTAGTTACAGTTCACTTAAGGAAATTAGTAAATTGAAATAAATTCATTAGGCCCTAATCTATGAATTTCACATGATTGGGAATACAGAAATGCATCTGTTGGTCACAGATGCCTTTAAAAATAAGGTAGTGGCGTGAAACAGAAAACCAGTCAGTATCTGGTGTGACCCTCATTTGATTCATGCAGTGTAACACATCTGCATCGCATAGAGTTGATCAGGCTTTTGATTGTGGCCTGTGGAATGTTGTCCCACTCCTCTTCAATGGCTGTGCGAAGTTGCTGGATATTAGCGGGAACTGGAACACCCCGTCATACACGTCGATCCAGAGCATCCCAAACATGCTCAATGGGTGACATGTCTGGTGAGTATGCAGGCCATGAAATAACTGGGAAATGTTCAGCTACCAGGAATTGTGTACAGATCCTTGTGACATGGAGCCATGCATTATCATCACATGAAGTGATGGCGGTGGATGAATGGTACAGCAATGGGCCACAGGATCTCGTCATGGTATCTCTGTGCATTCAAATTGACATTGATAAAATGAAATTGTGTTCATTGTCCGTAGCGTATGCCTACCAATACCATAAGCCCACCACCACCATGGGGCACTCTGTTCACAACGTTGACATCAGCAAACCACTCGCCAACATGACTCCATACACGCTGTCTGCCATCTGCCCGGTACAGTTGAAACCGGCATTCATCCGTGAAGAGCACACTTCTCCAGCGTGCCAGTGGCCATTGAAGGTGATCACTTGCCCACAGAAGTGGGTTACGACGCCGAATTGCAGTCAGGTCAAGACCCTGGTGAGGACAATGAGCACGCAGATGAGCTTACCTTAGACAGTTTCTGAATAGTTTGTGCTGTAATTCTTTGGTTGTGCAAACCCACAGTTTCATCAGCTGTCTGGGTGGCTGGTCTCAGATGATCCTGCAGGTGAAGAAGACGGATGACGAGGTGGCGTTGTGTTGTGTGACAAAACTGCACATTTTCGAGTGGCCTTTTATTGTCCCTGCAGCACAAGGTGCACCTGTGTAATGATCATGCTATTTAATCAGCTTCTTGATATGCCACACCTGTCAGGTGGATGGATTATCTTGGCAAAGGAGAAATGCGCAATAAAAGGGATGGAAACTAATTTGTGCATATGAGAAAAATAAGCTTTTTGTGCATATAGATCATTTCTGGGATATTTTATTTCAGCTCATGAGACATGGGACCAACACTTTACATGTTGTGTTTATATTTTTATTCAGTGTAGCTTCAAGCACAACCTTAACTCTTACTGCATGTCCTTTTCCTGTGTTCACCTTTATTTGTGTCATGCCTGCTCCCACTCCCGCTCCCCCTCTCTGGTGCTCGAGGGCGCCAGGCGGCCCATCATTACCCACACCTGTCACAATTGTTCGGCGTATAAGCGCTTCATTAAACTCACCTGGACTCTATTACCTTATTGATTGCCTCCCGTATATCTGTCACTTCCTCAGTGTCTTCCCCGTGTCTGCATTATTGTCGTTGTTTTCCTTGTCCAGAAGTTGTCCTTGTTTCGTTTCATGTCTGTTTATCCATTAAATGTTCACCCACTGTACTTGCTTCTCGCCTCCTGGCGTCTGTCCTCACAGAATGCAGACACCAATATTGGAAGCATCAGGGAGTTTTGTTTTTGGTTTGGTTTGTAACGTCGGGTTCCGGTGCCGCTGCCGAAGGAACCGGGGGTGCCTCAGCTGGCTCGTCAGGCTTCCACGCCTCAGCTGGCTCGTCAGGCTTCCACGCCTCAGCCGGCTTGAGAGGTTTCCTTGCCTCGGTTGGCTCAGCAGGCTCGTCAGGCTCCCACGCCTCAGCCGGCTCGTCAGGTTCCCACGCCTCAGCCGGCTCGTCGGGCGTCCACGCTTCAGCCAGCTCGTCGGACTTCCATACCTCGCCGGCCCGTCAGGCTCGCCCAGGTGGGACGCCGGGTGGCACCCCTAGGGGGGGGGGGGGGGGGGGGTACTGTCATGCCTGCTCCCGCTCCCCCTCTCTGGCGCTCAAGGGCGCCAGGCAGCCCATCATTACGTACACCTGTCACCATCGTTACTCGCATCAGGGCTTCATGGGACTCACCTGGACTCTATTACCTTACTGATTAGCTCCTCTAAATCTGTCACTTCCTCAGTTTGATCCCCTTGTCTGCATTAATGTTGTTATGTTTTCCTTGTCCAGATGCTGTCCTTGTTTTGTTTCATGTGTGTTTATCCATTAAATAATCACTCCCTGTACTTGCTTCTCGTCTCCCAGCATCTGTCCTCACAATTTGACCTGTTTCTTCTGCAGAAAAATACACCTGACTCAATGTTTAACAATATTGGCCCTGGCCCCGAACCCAAAACTACATAGCACATGTGTGTTCCATGCATTCGGTGAGTGTTCTGTGAGCGTTCCAGGAGTGTTCTGTTTTTGACTGCGAAACCATGGAAACACAGGATATTTTTATCAGTTGTTTACACTTTAAAGACTCATAGAAACCTTGAAAATAGACTTGAAGCATAAAAAGACAGCTACTTCACAGATGTGCTGTTCCACTGATGTGCTGTGACCAGCGCTCTCTGGCATGTCTCATTGATTATAGTGGGAGCGTTTTAACTGTGGCTGACCAACGTTCAAAACACAGATATGCTACGGTTCCAGTGTAGTCTCTATAGCAACCAGGTCTGTCTGTTTGTAGCTGCAAGACCACAGGACAGTGTCATCTAGAGAGACAAACCATCATCTTAGCTAACACACACACACTCATACGCACACACACAGCCGTAGAGAAAATGATCTTAACTAGTTGATAATTCTGAACTACGATGCTTTCACTCTTGAGAAGTAGGTCCACATACACACACAAACATGCACGTGTGCGCACACGCAAACACACACATACACATACACGTACACACACACACACACATATACATTCCCCCACACACACACACCTCTATATCTCTCCCTCGAGTGACAGGACTAATCCCTCTCAATTTCCTCAGAGCAGGATGGCCTAAGTGCCCATTATAAGTCATTATAAGCAGTCATAGGTGTAAGTGGACCGCATTCAGAGACAAGAACCCTGCCGCCTTGGAAACCTGTCCAACTGTCAGAGCCAACTAGAGAGCAGGAGAGAGGGAGGGAGGGAGGGAGAAGAGAAGGATAGGAGAGGAGAGGAGAGATGGGATGGGATGAGGAGAAAGGGATTTGTAGAAGGGAGAATGATGAGAAAGACAGAAAGAAAGGGAGACGAAGTGGTAGGGAAAGGGGGAGAGTGGTTGGTGGCTAAGAAGGGAGAGGGTGAGAAAAGAAAGGGTAGAGGAGAGAAGGGATGAAGAGACAAAGACAGAGAAAGAGAGAGGGGGAAAGGAAAAAGGGAGAGAGAGAGAGAAAGCGGGAGATAAAGGGAGAGTTAAATGGTGTGTGATTGTCTTGAATAGCAGACAGGCCCATTGTCTGAGCTATCAATCTCAGATAGAAGCTCTACCAAGGTCACACACACACACACACCAACACACACACACACACACACACACCCACACCAACACACACACACATACCAGGGTAAGTGCTGCAGTCATTGACAGGGACATTGTGTGAAACATTATTCTACAGATAATCACCAAATAGCCTCAAAGCGTTTTACCCTCCCTGACTGCCTAGGCCTGGGGAGTAGGGAGGGATGGACACACGGTTAAGCACACATATTAACACAAACACACGCACACATATGCACACTATCTCTCTCTCACACACATGCTCGTCTTTCGAGACCCACGTGTGTGTGATAATAGCTGATAATCAGCTGAGGGGAAGCGATGAACCAATGGCGGGACTGAACGCAATTGCACATTAGATGAGGCATTCTCAGTAGGATGAACCTAGTATGTTGATATTTGTTGTTTACTGCTTTTGTTTGTACTAAAAAGTATGTTCTAAATAGTATGTAGTACAATTAGTACACAGTATGTAGTTTAAGTAAAGTGGTAGACAAGCTGGGTTACGGACATGGCCAGTGCATGTCTTTAACACTCACACTGTTAAACTTTTACTCACATATTTCCGAGAAAGTCCAGTTGTGTCTAGTATGCGGTGAGAGTGTCTATAACTATGCTAATGAAGTGTGTGTGTCTGGTATGATCATGTTAAAGGTAGAACTAGGATCAGATGTGATGTACCAGCAGCACAGTGTTTCCTTTATGATTCATAGCTCACACACTCTGCAGGTGTTTCCCTGTCATTTGAGGTTATTGTAACGGTCGTCTTTAGGTGAGAGATTGGACCAAGGCGCAGCGGGTGATGAATACATAATGATTTATTTAAACAAAGACGAAACAAGAAGAACACTTGAGAAATTACAAAATAATAAACGAAGTCAACAGACCTGAACAAACGAACTTACAATATACGAAGAACGCACGAACAGGAACAGACTACATACACGAACGAAAACGAAACAGTCCCGTGTGGTGCGACATACACAGACACGGAAGACAACCACCCACAACAAACAATGTGAAACAACCTACCTATATATGGTTCTCAATCAGAGGAAACGTCAAACACCTGCCTCTGATTGAGAACCATACAAGGTCAATTAACAATGACACTTAACATAGAACAAACAACACAGACTGCCCACCCAGCTCACGTCCTGACCCACTAAACACAACTATACAAAAGGAAAACAAGGTCAGGAACGTGACAGTTATGAGCACAAATCTATCGGAGCTCTTCACAGTCTGTTTGACAGCCCTGCCTCACACACACGTGTGCAAGCATGCACACACACACACACACACACACACACACACACACACACACACACACCAACCCCACACACACACACACACACACACACACACACACACACACACACACACACACACACACCACACACACACACACACACACACACACACACACTGAGAGGCTGGGAGGACAGATAGAGTAGAGTGGTGCAGCAGTACAACTACCTCTGTAAGGTGAGGACCACTAATGCTAAAGGAGTTTACTGACACACAGAGAGGGAGAAAAGAAAGGGATCTCTCTCTCTCTTCATCTGACCAGAATCTCTGAGCAGCCTCGGCCCATATTAATACAACGACAACCCAAGAGATGCATCACATGCAGATTGATAAAGCTGTAGATACATACACACGGGTGTACAAAGCTGCAGGTTTTCGGCTTGGCCACATCTGAGCGGGTTTTATGATTGTGACTTGTGTTAGCTTAGTGGGATTAGAGAGAGAGAGCGCGAGTGTGTGTGTGTGTGTATGTGTGTGTGTATAGTCTTGTTGTAAATCCGTCTAAGCTGAGCTATGAGGCTCCGACTGGGACCATAAAACAGCTAAAGCTCTGGACCACACAGCAAACACACACACACACACACACACACCCACACACACACACACTCACAAACACACACACACACACTCACAAAACACACACACACTCACAAACACACACTCACAACACACACACACCACACACACACTACACACAACACACACTCACAACACACACACACACACTCACACACACACACACACAACACACAACACACACACACACACAACACAACACAACACACACTCACAAACACACACACACACACACACACTTCACACAACACACAACACACACACACAAAACACACACACACCACAACACACACACACACCACACACACACACACACTCACAAACCACACACACACACACTCACAAACACACACACACACTCACAAACACACACTCACAAACACAAAGACACACAAACTGTAATCACATCAGTAATAATGAAGTGCTTTGAAAGGGTGGTCATGGTACACATCAACTACCTCATCCCAGACACGCTGGGCCCCAACAGATCCACAGACGACGCAATCCCAATTGCACTCCCCTCTGCCCTCTCCCACCTAAAAAAGAGCAATACCTATGTGAGGATGCTGTTCATTGACTAGAGCACAGCGTTCAACAACATAGTACCCTCCAAGCTTGACCTAGAACTAAACACCTCCCTCTGCTGCAATTGGATCCTGGACTTCCTGACTGACTTCCCCAGGTGGTAAGAGTAGGCAACAACACCTCCACCACACTGACCCTCTACACCGGGGCCTCCCAGGGGCGTGTGCTTAATCCCCTCCTGTACTCCCTGTTCACCCACGACTGTGTGGCCACGCACAAACTCATCAAGTTTGCTGAGGACACGACGGTGGTATGCCTGATCACCAACGGCGATGAGGTCAGAGAGGGAAGAGGTCAGAGACCTGACAATTTGGCATGGCCCATCAGATCCTTGGGAACTTTTACAGCTGCACCATCGAGAACATCCTGACTGGTTGTATCACCGTCTGGTATGGCAACTACACCACCCTCAACTGGAAGGCCCAACAGAAGGTGGTGCTGCTGGCCCAACGCATTACTGGGGGTGAACTCCCAGCTATCCATGATGTACATGCCAGTCAGCGTCTGAGAAAGGCCCGGAAAATTGCCATTGACTCCA
>NC_036842.1:28009408-28016156 GCF_002910315.2 Salvelinus sp. IW2-2015
TATTCCAACCTGGCTGTGTGCTTCGGGTCCGTTGTCATGCACTGGAAACCCACACGACCCATTTAATGCTCTATGAGCGGAACGCCCGAAAGGTTTGTCTGGTCAGTCTCGCGACTACAATGGCCACATCCATACCTCCCTTCAATACGGTGCAGTCGTCTGTCACATCTTGCAGAAAAGCATCCCAAAGAATGATGTTTCCACCTCCATGCTTCACGGTTGGGAATGGGTGGTTCTTGGGTTGTACTCATCCTTCTATTCCTCCATAACCACGCGCGAGTGAAAGTTTAGAGCAAAAAGCCTATTTTTGCTCTCATCAGCCACATGACCTTCTCCCATTCCTCCTCTGGATCATCAGTATGGTCAATTGGCAAACCTTCAGACGGGCCTGGACATGCGCTGGCTTGAAGCAGGGGGACCTTGCGTGCGCTGCAGGATTTTAATCATGAGGAGTAGTGTGTAGCTAATGGTTTGCTTGAGACTGTGGTCCAGCTCTCTTCAGGTCTTTGACGCTAGGTTCCCTGCTGGTGGTTCTTGGGCTGATCCTCACATTCGTCATGTCATTAGATTGGGTCTGTGATGTCTTCACGAGGTTGAGATTTGCATGGAGCCGAGACGAGGGTGATTGACCGTCAATCTTGAACTTCTCTCCATTTTCTCTAATAATTGTGCCAACAGTTTTGTCTGTCTCCCAAGCTGCTTGGTATTGTCCTGTTTGCCCATCCAGCCTTGTTACAGGTCTAAATATTATCCTGAGTGTCCTTTACAGCTTCTGGTCTTGGCCATTGTGGAGGAGGTTGGAGTTGCTTTGATTGAGTGTGTGGACAGGTGTCTTTTTATCAGGTACGAGTTCAAACAGGTGCAGTTAATACAGGTAATGAGTGGAGATAGAGGGCTTTAAAAGAAAATAAGGTCTGTGAGAGCGGGAATTTTACTGGTTGGTAGGTTTGATCAAATACTTATGTCTGCAATAAAATGCAAAAATTAATTACTTAAGAAATCATACAATGTGATTTTCTGGATTTTTGTTTTAGATTCCGTCTCTCACAGTTGAAGTGTACCTATGATAAAAATGACAGACCTCTACATGCTTTGTAAGTAGGAAAACCTGCAAAATCGGCAGTGTATCAAATACTTGTTCTCCCCACTGTATATATATTTTTTTAAATTTTATTTATTATTATCCTTTTCTTTTTTTTTTACAGGTATTTAACCCCTTATTTTTGGCACTAAACTATTTTCATATGCAGTCATGGACAAAAATATTGGCTCCCTTTCAATTTTTTCAAGTAACAATTTTCCCTAAAAATAAGTTAAAATTGACTTCCACAATGTTTTATTTCACTGTTAATATTAGAGAACCTTGTTTTTGATTCAGAACATAATATATCAATTTAAATCAGAAAATAAACAAAATGACATTGACAAAATTATTGACACCATAGACTTAATATTTGTGACTCGTTTCAGGAAACCAGGCGTATGTCGCAAGTCACTACTTCACAGAACAGCCATTTGAACCTAAACTTTTTTTTGTGAAAATGTGTTTTTTGGCAGAAATGCCTTCTGGAACATGTGAACTTTCATGTGCCTTAATAACAAACTTGTATTCCGTATGTAAATAAAAATACAACATTTAAATTACGAGCCTAGTTGGTTTAGCCACAGAAAAAGTCAGGAACCTTCATGCTAGCCATGATTGACTGAGATAATTGGTTCAGATTCTTTTGTTTTGTTCAACTGCACCCCAAAGACACATACAGTACCAGTCAAAAGTTTAGAAACACCTACTAATTTCAGGATTTTTCTTTATTTTTACTATTTTCTACATTGTAGAATAATAATGAGGACATCAAAACTATGAAATAACACTTAATATGGAATCATGAAGTAACCAAAAAAAGTGTTAAACAAATCAAAATATATTTTATATTTGAGATTCTTCAAAGTAGCCACCCTTTGCCTTGATGACAGCTTTGCGCACTCTTGCATTCTCTCAACCAGCCTCATGAGGTTGTCACCTGGAATGCATTTCAATTAACAGGTGTGCCTTGTTAAAAGTTCATTTGTGGAATTTCTTTCCTTCTTAATGCGTTTGAGCCAATCAGTTGTGTTGTGACACGGTAGGGGTGGCAGACAGAAGATAGCCCTATTTGGTAAACGACCAAGTCCATATTATGGCAACAGCTCAAATAAGCAAAGAGAAACGACAGTCCATCATTACTTTAAGACATGAAGATCAGTCAATCCGGAACATTTCAAGAACTTTTAAAGTTTCTTCAAGTCCAGCGGCAAGTTCAATTGACAACTCTATAGCACTCAGGATACGCACAGGTACATGTTCGCGTTAAATAATTGATATTCATAAAAGTATTGAGTGGTAGTGCACGCTTGAACGCTTGAAGTTGTAACTTCCTACTCCATTGAAAAACTGTGGATTATGGGCCGCATATGGAAGACTACTTTGTGTTAGAACCCTCTATGGTAGATATCCACATTACTTTGTGTTAGAACCCTCTATGGTAGATATCCATATCCACATTACTGGTTGTGTGTAGAACACTCCTATGGGTAGAATATCCTACTGTTTAGAACCTTTGTGTATATAGAACCCTCTATGGTAGATATACCAACTTACTTTGTGTTAAACCCTCTAATGGTAGATATCCACATTACTTGTGTTAGAACCTCTATGGTAAATATTCCACATTGTACTTTGTGTTAGACCCTCTATGGTACGATATCCACATTACTTGTGTAGAACCCTCTATGGTAGATTATCCACATTACTTTTGTGTGTAGAAACCACCGATCCCCACGTTATGGCCCTTGTACATATCCATATTACTTTGTGCTAGAACCCTCTATGCGTAAGATATCCACATTACGTTGTGTTAGAACCCTCTATGGTAATATCCACATTACTTTGTGTTAGAACCCTCTATCGTAGATATCCATATTACTTTGTGTTAGACCCTCTATGTAGATTATCCACATTACTTTGTGCTAGAAACCTCTATGGTAAGATATCCACATTACTTTTGTGTTAGAACCCTCTATGGTAGATATCCACATTACTTTGTTAGAACCCTTATGGTAGATATCCACATTCTTTGTGCTAGAACCCTCTATGGTAATATCCACATACTTGTGTTAGAACCCTCTATGGTAGATATCCACATTATTTGTGTTAGAACCCTCTATGGTATGATATCCACATTACTTTGTGCTAGAACCCTCTATGTAGAATCCCATTACTTTGTGTTAGAACCTCTATGGTAGATATCCAATTTTTGTGCTAGAACCTCTATGGTAGATATCCATCATTACTTTGTGCTAGAACCCTCTATGTATAGATATCCACATTACTTTGTGCTAGAACCTCTATGGTAGATATCACATTCTTTGTGTTAGAAACCCTCTATGGTAGATATCCCATTATTTTGTGTTAGACCCTCTATGGTAGTATCATCTACATTTGTGCTTAGAACCTCTATGGTAGATATCCACTATTACTTGTGTTTAGAACCTCTATGGTAGATATCCACATTACTTTGTGCTAAACCCTCTATGGTAGATATCCACATTACTTTGTGCTAGAACCCTCTATGGTAGATATCCACATTACTTTTGTGCTAGAACCCTCTATGGTAAGATATCCACATTACTTTGTGTAGAACCCTCTATGGTAGATATCCACATTACTTTGTGCTAGAACCCTTATGGTAGATATCATATTACTTTGTGTTTAGAACCCTTATGGTAGATATCATTTACTTTGTGTAGAACCCTTAGGTAGATATCCAATATACTTTGTGTAGAACCTCTATGGTAGATATCCATTACTTTGTGTTAGAACCTCTATGGTAGATATCCATATTACTTTGTGCTAGAACCCTCTATGGTAGATATCCACATTACTTTGTGTTAGAACCCTCTTATGGTAGATATCCATATTACTTTGTGTTAGAACCCTCTATTGGTAGATATCATATTATTTTTAGAACCTCTATGGTAGATCCACTTACTTTGTGTAGAACCCTTATGGTAGATATCCACATTACTTTGTGTAGAACCCTCTATGGTAGATATCCATATTACTTTGTGTTAGAACCCTCTATGGTAGATATCCACATTACTTTGTGTTAGACCCTCTATGGTAGATATCCATATTACTTTGTGTAGAACCTTCTATGGTAGATATCACATTACTTGTGTTAGAACCCTCTATGGTAGATATCCATATTACTTTGTGTAGAACCCTCTATGGTAGATATCCACATTTCTTTGTGTTAGAACCCTCTATGGTAGATATCCATATTACTTTGTGTTAAGAACCCTCTATGGTAGATATCCATATTACTTTGTGTTAGAACCCTCTATGGTAGATATCATATTATTTGTGCTAGACCCTCTATGGTAGAATCCACATTACTTTGTGTTAGAACCCTCTATGGTAGATATCCATATTACTTTGTGTAGAACCCTTATGGTAGATATCACATTTACTTTGTGTTAGAACCCTCTATGGTAGATATCCACATTACTTTGTGTTAGAACCTCTATGGTAGATATCCATATTACTTGTGTAGAACCCTCTATGGTAGATATCCATATTACTTTGTGTTAGAAACCCTCTATGGTAGATATCCACATTACTTTGTGTAGAACCCTCTATGGTAGATATCCAATACTTTTGTGTTAGAACCCTCTATGGTAATATCACATACTTTGTGTTAGAACCTCTATGGTAGATATCCATATTACTTTGTGTTAGAACCCTCTATGGTAGATATCCATATTACTTTGTGTTAGAACCTCTATGGTAGATATCCACATTACTTTGTGTTAGAACCCTCATGGTAGATATCCATATTACTTTGTGTTAGACCTCTATGGTAAGTATCCACATTATTTGTAGAACCCTCTATGGTAGATATCCATATTACTTTGTGTAAGACCCTCTATGGTAGATATCCATATTACTTTGTGTTAGAACCCTCTATGGTAGATATCCACATTACTTTGTGTTAGAACCCTCTATGGTAGATATTCCATTACTTTGGTGTAGAACCCTCTATGGTAGATATCACATATATTGTGTTAGAACCCTCTATGGTAATATCACATTACTTTGTGTAGAACCTCTATGGTAGATATCCATATTACTTTGTGTTAGAACCCTCTATGGTAGATATCCATATTACTTTGTGTTAGAACCTCTATGGTAGATATCCATATTACTTGTGTTAGAACCCTCTATGGTAGATATCCATATACTTTGTGTTAGACACCTCTATGGTAGATATCCATATTACTTTGGTTAAGACCCTCTATGGTAGTATCACATTATTTGTGTTGAACCCTCTATGGTAGATATCCATATTACTTTGTGTTAGACCCTCTATGGTAGTATCCATATTACTTTGTGTTAGAACCCTCTATGGTAGATATCCACATTACTTTGTGTTAGAACCCTCTATGGTAGATATCCATATTACTTTGTGTTAGAACCCTCTATGGTAGATATCCATATTCTGTGTTTAGAACCCTCTATGGTAGATATCCATATTACTTTGTGTTAGAACCCTCTATGGTAGATATCATATTATTTGTGTTCGAACCCTCTATGGTAGATATCCATATTACTTTGTGTTAGAACCTCTATGGTAGATATCCATATTACTTTGTGTTAGACCCTCTATGGTAGATATCCTATTACAGGATATATTGGGTAGTGTGCTGTTACGTAGTTTGCTTTGTGCAACAAATATATACATTTGTCTTATTTTCTCTTGTACAAGTTAATGCAAGACCTTCTGCTCTTTCCAGCCTATAAAAAACCCTAAACTTAGATTCTGGGCCACAATTCCTTCTTCCACTTCACTAACACCTGCTAGTCGCCATTGCCGTCTAATACAACACTAGGTCTCTCATTCTTACAGGAAACACAAACTTCAAAACATTATTGTTGACATTGTTTTTACCAGTCCCTTTCCATCAATGTTTTGAATGTTGAATGTGTTATTTAAATGGTTGCATTTCAAAGAATGTTTCTATAAACATGCTAAATGTTTTAGTCAAAGTGTGTCTGTGTGCATGTGTGAGTGTGTATGTCCGTGCTTGCGCGTATGTTATGCTGTGATTTGTGATGTCACAGCTGTATTGGTAGTCAGTCATTACTGTCTCCATTGACTCTTGCTCATCACGCTAAATGGGTGTTGATTAGTTGACAGAAGAGCAGTGCTGTGTGTGTGTCAGCATGGCTTCCAGCATGCTTTGTGTCACACTGGCAGTAATGGGATGCTGTCATCTCTGCTTGCATCTCTCTCTCTCTTTCTCTGTCTCTCTCTCTTTCATCCTCTTTTTTATCTATCTTGGAGCGGCAGGTAGCCTAGTGGTAACGAAAGGTTGCTGGATTGATCCACGAGCTGACAAGGTAAAATATGTCGTTCTGCACCTGAATGAGGCAGTAACCCTCGTCCCAGTAGAACGCATTTGTAAATAAGAATTGGTTCTTAACTGACTTGCCTAGTTAAATGAGGTTAAATAAAAAATAAAAATAATAATATTTTGCTGTCTTTCTGTCTCTCACCCTCTCTCTCTCTCTTTGTCTCTCTCTCAGTGAACATAAGATAACCACTAATGGAATACACACATTAATTGCTACTGACTCATACAAACATTTCCATTTTCAGTAGACTATCTGAGCGTTGATGACTCTGTAGTTATGATGAAGCTGTAAATG